>NC_053022.1:322435926-322657864 GCF_003073215.2 Triticum urartu
CATATTCTTGCTTTCGCTCCCATGAATGTTGTGCATACCTTTCCATATCTTTTGGATAAGCTTCATGCACCTTGTCATGATCAATATTGTCGCACGGACACATGTTTACTTGATGGACACTTTGTGTGCGCTAACCATTGTATTTCCAAATGTACTTCATGTTTGCTCATTTTGCATGTACCACATATCGGAGACACCTTGGAGTACTTGGATTGCGACATGCCTTCAACTCCGTCCAACTAAAAGTCCGTCCACGACAACCGTTTCCATGGTGATGAGGATCACGATTCGAGGTCGGATCTTTCCCAGGGGGGATGATGCAGAGCATCCCACGTTCATCCCCATGTACACTCCGACTACTCTCCAAGCCCCAAGGATACATAAGATGAGACCTCGACTATACACCATTGGACACAAGGTGAATTCGCTCCTCTCCAAACTTTCACTTTCCACATGTGAGACATGGCTACTACCTCAAACTTGTGTGCTATGCATGTCTAGGAACCAAGAGGAAGCCCATGGACCAGAAGGCGAGGACACCAAGCGCGAGGAACAAGAAGAAGGGCTACGGAAGAAGCTCCAGCGTCCGGACGTCCCCGGAAATCCGGTGCCACCTCCACCGAGCCGAAACACCGGACGTCCGACAAGTACCGAACGACCGGACCCTCGCGAGCCGCCGGACGTCCGGTACCTGTCGGACGACCGGCACCTGTCTGTGCACAGAGATCGGGCTCGAGGCCCATGTATCCCCCACTTACCCCTTCATGTCCCTAGACTATATATACTCTTCCACCTCCTCCTATTTAGGGTTAGCATTGTCTTAGCTCATATTTAGAGACAGAGCATTGCTCATCCACATCGGATCTACTCCTCGTGAGAGACCGCGGCCTCTTTGGAGAAGATCCCTTTGGATTCAAAACCCCATTACGGGAAGATCCCCTTGTGGATTCAAGACCACCTTGCGGAGAAGAACATCAAGACCTTCTCACGGAGAAGAACCGTTACCTCATGTATCGTCCGTTGTTGACTTTGGATATTGTATCTTCCTTTGTGTTCATGGATCCAGCGCGTGTGTGATCATACTTGTTGGTTTGAGTGTTCTCTTGTGTTCCCCTTGTGATTTCCCCCTCGTTTCCCTCCTCGTGTTCTTCGTGTTCATCGCGGGATCCGCTCCTTTCGTGAAAGATCGGCCCATAGGGTTCCACCCTACATCAGTCATGCACTTCGATGGCTCTAAAATGCTGGCCGGCCTAGGAGTGGGCGTCGTCTTGACGTCCCCCACTGGAGACACAGTCCAGTACGTACTCCAAATATTATACACAGACTCCAACAACGCAGCCGAATACGAGGCCCTATTGCACGGTCTTCGGGTGGCTGCCTCCATGGGCATACAACGCCTGGAGGTGCGCGGGGATTCAAATCTTGCGATATCCCAAATAAACGGAGACTTCGACGCCAAAGATCCAAAGATGGCGGCCTATCGTAATGCCGTACTCAAAATATCAGCTCGGTTCAAGGGACTCGAGTTTCATCTTGTGGCTCGAGAAAGTAATCAAGCAGCGGATGTCCTTGCTCGCATGGGCGCCAAGCACGACCCCATCCCGCCTAACATCTTTCTAGAAAGGCTCTTCAAGCCATCCGTGGTGTGGCAGGACGAGAGCAGTAACGCCAGTCCGGATCCGATCATACCCCCAGATTCCGAACACAACACCGATATCATCGTGGGCTCAACCACCGAAATAACACCATCAGCCCATCTAATAATGGCAGTAAATGCCCCATGGACCAAACCCTTCTTGGCCTACCTTAATAGGCGAGAGCTCCCTGAGGACCAGAATGAGGCTCGCTGCATTGTTCGGCGCTTGAAAGCCTACAAGGTCCATGACGGAGAGCTCTACAAGAAAAGTGCTACGGGAGTCCTTCAAAGATGTATCTTCGAAGAAGAGGGACGACAGCTCCTGCCTGAAATCCATGCTGGTCTCGACGGTCACCACGCCGCGGCTCAGGCCCTTGTAAGTAAGGTCTTTCATACAGGTTTCTTTTGGCCGACGGCCTGAGCAGACGCACAGGACCTGGTCCAACGTTGTGTCGGATGCTAGCTCTTCGCCAATCAAAGCCATATGCCGCCTACTGCTTTACAAACAATCCCCATTACTCGGCCTTTTGCGGTCTGGGGGCTTGATATGGTAGGACCCCTTAAAGGAGGAAGCCATAAGAAAACATATCTTCTAGTCATGGTAGATAAATTCACCAAATGGATAGAGGCCAAACCAGTGAAAACGGCCGAAGCTGGACCGGTGGTAGACTTTATATCCGGTGTCGTGCACCATTATGGTGTCCCACACAGCATCATCACCGATAACAGCTCCAATTTCACAACCGAGGAAGTGAAATCCTGGTGTGCTAAATTGGGCATTAAGCTCGATTACGCCTCGGTCTATCATCCGCAAGCAAACGGTCAAGTCGAACAAGCTAATGGTCTTATTATGAGCAACATTAAGCCTAGACTAGTGCGGTCGTTGAAAGAATCAGACAAGCACTGGGTTGAGGAGCTAGACTCCGTGCTCTGGGGGCTGCGGACCACGCCCAATCGCACTACCGGATACACACCATTCTTCATGGTGTACGACACAGAGGCCGTTTTGCCCGGCGACATCATTCATGACTCACCTCGAGTGCGCATGTATGAAGAGAGAGAAGCCGAGTTGGATCGGCAGGGGAGTCTAAATGCCTTGGAGGAGGAGCGCGACGTTGCAAAGGCCTGTTCTGCATCCTATCAACAACAGGCTCGCAAATATCAAAGAAGATAGGTGCGGGCCAAAACTTATAACGTTGGTGAACTCGTTCTACGCTTGCCAGAAAAGAAAAAGGACAAACTCAAGCCCAAGTGCGAGGGTCCCTTCATCATTGGTGAAGTTCTCATTGGAGGAGTGTACCACCTGTGTGATGCATCGGACAATCGCCTAGAGCCGAACACGTGGATTGCGGCCAGACTCCGAAGATTCTACGCCTAGAGCCGGACTCTTTGTTCGTTTTCTTCTCCCTTTGTCTCCATTTTTCCTCTCTTTAACCTTTTTGTCTAGCTCTTTAGCTCTTGTGCGGCCAGACCGCACAACTATGATGTGCACATCCTTAAATGTATACACTCATAATGCCTGGGGGTTTCTTTTACAAAAGCTTATTATTATTTTCCGAGCATCAAGCTCAACACATATGTGTCCTCTTCCGCATATGTACCTTTTCTTCGCCATTATATGCATTGTTATGACTTAAGTTTTTGCCAAGCTGGGTTGCCTGGCTCCTGTGCTTATGCCCTACGTTCCTGTTTGTTTGGCTAGGGCATAAAGGGAGCACCTCTGTGATTGTTATAGCCGGGTCATCCGGACTTGTACCTCAGACTGGGTGAAGCCGAAAGCTAGTGTTCTTAAGGGAATATTCGGTCGGCGGACTAAAGACGTTATACCCTGTTTACATCATGAACCCCCAGATGATACGTATACTGTGATTTTTCGATCACAGTTCGGACATGCATACTAACGCATGTTCACCCAGGGAAAGGAACCATTAACGGAACTATTCTCCCTGGAAGATGTTTCTTACAATCAACATGTAATATAACATAGCTAGCCGGATACAACTTGTCTGTTCAAGCAACTATGACCCCTACGCCTGGTTTCCACGCATACCCCGGTCTATATTACCGTTACGGTATTCAGAAACACTCCGAGCCTTCGGGTCCAGAGGTCGAAGCGAAAAGGTCTGCCATGACAATCGTTTTATAATCCGGCTGGGGACAAATTTGTCAATCGAAGTACATAGTCACTTGGACTAAAAAACTTCTTCCTCTATGCCATCTAACAGGTTAACTAGCTTACAATCCTGTTGGGAATACTTGGCGGCTATCTTTACTTGGTCATATACCAGACTAACTAGAATTTCTTTTCCATCTGACCCTCGAGGTCCGACCTGGGCCATATGATTCGGATCAAGCTTGGTGTACCGTGTTTTTACCATGGCGCAGGCCTCTTGCGCACCTTCTCAGCAGGCTGATATCTTCCATAATCGGAAGCGCCGCCGAGCTCCCTGGGATGTCTTCACAAGCTCCTCCATACTTCCTGGAGGAGAGGCGGATGGCCAAAAAGCTTTGGCAATGCTCCACATTGCTTGCTGAGCTCGCTCGTGCAGTTGGGACAGCTCTTGCAGCAGGTCACCTTGAGAGCCAGACATTTCCTCTTCGGGACGGCCAATCAGCATACCTGCAGACATCAATCTATTAGATCATTTCTTTGCTGAATTACATAAAGGTAAGGTCAAAAGCATATTGAATATGCCGCCTCGTAGCCTCTTATTCTCCTTTACGACGATAGCTAGCTGGGCTCGTACATCTTTTAGCTCTTCGCCCATCAGGATGTTGGAATCATGCAGCTTGTTCTTCTCGTCACTAACCCGCATCGGCACATGATCGTCTGCTGCCTGTTGCCTTTTGGCCTCCTGTTCACCCGCCTGGGCGACTTTCAGTTTCTCTTTCAGTTGATCTACCAATCCTGTCAGCGGAGACACAATAGTATGAATATTACTTGTCTATGATTATCCTTTTTCTGGATGGAGGGAAACATTACCAGGCGGTGCCTCCTTGGATTTCTCCAATTCGGCGGTAGCCGTAGCTAGCAGAGTCTGACACTCTTCTAGCTCTTGAGACAATAGGTTGTTCTTATCTATAAGTGCCTGATCCTTAAATCAGTTGTATCAACTGGTTCAAGTCTCGGGGCTACTGGTGTATGATTACAAAGGCTGTATAAATGCGCACTTACCCGCATATCTTTCAAATGCTGGTCCGTGGCTCTGGTAAGCCCATCCCAGGCAGCTTGGATATATGCATCAGCTGAGTTGAAGGCATTGAATGCCTCTTTTGAAAAACGGGGTCGCGAAGAGTGGCCTCCGGCGCCGATGATTCATGGATCTCTCCACTTCAGAGTTCTGACGGACATATCATCTGAATCCTCTACAGAAGGACTATCCGGTGTCACTCCCGTGTCAGCCCCCGTCCTTAGGGCAGGGTCCGGAATCTGACTAGTGGAGGCACAACCTGTTGGATCCACGGACATAGTCCGACGAACACTCTTCCTAATAAGATGCGGCGGATGATGTTATAGTTCGATGTGATGGTCAGGAGGCATATTTAAAAAGTCATACCTCTTCGATGAAGGTTTGGCCGTGTTATCGTCCACCTTCCTCTTCGACGACTTGTTCGGCACGGGCGCCGCGCTCTTACGAGACGTCTCTGGTGTAGCGTGGCGCGCCGAGCACCTCCCATTTGGAGCACGAGACAGTGCGGTGGGTGAGGTACGGTGAGGAAGCTCTTTCGGAGGAGGTGTCTCTTGATTACTTACATGTGAGGCAGGAAGGAGGCCAGGATAGTCGGCCATGATTGGCACTACTGTGCCATCATAGCTCGCCTGGTAGAATACTCCCTCCTCAAGCTCTACGTGTCGGTGTCAAAACCGGCGGATCTCGGGTAGGGGGTCCCGAACTGTGCGTCTAGGCCGGATGGTAACAGGAGGCAAGGGACACGAAGTTTTACCCAGGTTCGGGCCCTCCTGATGGAGGTAAAACCCTAAGTCCTGCTTGATTAATATTGATGATATGGGTAGTACAAGAGTAGATCTACCACGAGATCGGAGAGGCTAAACCCTAGAAGCTAGCCTATGGTATGATTGTTGTTCTGTATGTTGTCCTCCGGTTTATATAGACACCGGAGAGGGTTAGGGTTACACAAAGTCGGTTACAATGGTAGGAGATCTACATATCCGTATCGACAAGCTTGCCTTCCACGCCAAGGAAAGTCCTTTCCGGACACGGGACGAAGTCTTCAATCTTGTATCTTCATAGTCCAGGAGTCTGGCTGAAGGTATAGTCCGGCCATCCGGACACCCCCTAATCCAGGACTCCCTCAGTAGCCCCTGAACCAGGCTTCAATGACGACGAGTCCGGCGCGCAGATTGTTTTCGACATTGCAAGGCGGGTTCCTCCTCCAAGTACTTCATAGAAGATTTCGAACACAAAGATAGTGTCCGGCTCTGCAAAATAAGTTTCTACATATTGCCATAGAGAGAATAATATTTACACAAATCTAATCTGCTGACGTATTCCGTAGTGTGACATCGCACCACGGCCAAGCCTTTATTCGAATCGTTTTATTGTCCCACCTCAGCGTGTCATGCGAGGCGGTTTCCTTGGCACGTCTCGTCGAAGCAGGGATCGTGTCCCCTTATTCCGGGATTCTCATCAATACGGGCGTGGGTAACCCAACCGCTTCTAGGACTCCTAGACTATAGGCAAGTCCAAACGGCCACGGAGAGGTCGCTTGATATTCACCCTCTTTATAAAGCGACAAGGCTTTTATTTTTTCCCTCCCGTCCTCAATCGAATCCTTCCCCCACCTCAAGCTCAAACACCCAAAGTTCAGGTCAGGTGCTCCGAACCTTTAATCATGTCTGGATCTAGTCTTCAAGGCCGATGGGTGCCTTCCTCCGTCACGCAAGAAGACATCAAAAAGTTGAGGGAGGCCAGATATCTGACCGCCGAGGTTTTGCATCGGCTGCCTGCCCGAGGGCAGGCCGTCCCCTCCCCCAAACCCAATGAGAACGTCGTGTTCGTCTCCCACTTCCTCCGAGGCCTAGGCCTAGGCCTTGCTCTGGATCCTTTCGTCAGGGGTTTGATGTTTTATTACGGGCTAGATTTCCATGATCTAGCTCTGGACTCCTTTCTTCATATCATGACATTTATTGTCGTGTGTGAGGCCTTCCTCCGGGTTACCCCTCACTTTGGCCTGTGGCTCAAGACCTTTGAAGTAAAGCCGAAGATGATCGAGGGGCAACATGCAGCGTGTGGAGGTGCCTCAATATGCAAGATGACGGGAGCTCCATGGCCCAAAGGTTCCATTCCAGAGGTGTCTGAATTGTGGCAACAGGAGTGGTTCTACATCACGGCTCCTAGAAGTGCCAAGTGGGCAGCCGCCCCTGTTTTCCACTCGGGCCCTCCACCAAAACTGATGTCATGGATCAGCAGAGGTCTGAGCTGGGGTCCAGCCAAGGACGTGCCTATACTGCAAAGCCGCATTCGAGATCTCTTCAATGGAGATTTTAGTTTGGTTGCGGTAATAAAAGTTATGCTGGTTCGTCAAGTCCAGCCTTGCAAACGCCGGCCCCTTCGCTTGTGGGAGTTCAATCCCGAGGGACCGCGTGTCATTCAAAATTTCCTCGGCCTGACGCACGAGGAGATGTACAAGTCATTCTTCGGACCTCAGGTAGAGTGTCCGGAAATCACCAAGGACGTGGGCCTGAGTAGTAACCGCGCCGCCGAACAGGTAAGGAATCTTCCGGCCGAACATACTATCTCTCATTTGTTACGAAGTTATTTTTGAGAGTTCGCTTTTTGACCAGGACTGGCTGACAAAGGCGAAGTTGATTCGGTGTTCGGCCCCCCTCCCTGAGGGTTTGGACAATCCGGTATTGGAAAAGATGCTCCAGGTTGCACCTTGCCCGGAGCCCTTGAAGGAAGATACTGGGGAGGATAATACGGGCGGACGCGGCCCCCAACGCTGCCCATTCTAACCAAGGGAGCGAGCGTCTCCATGAAGGAAGACGATCGGAGGAGGAAAAGGACTGCGCCCGGGGATTCGGAAGCCGAAGCTTCCAAACGGGAGAAGAAGTCTCCCACAGAGGGTCCTACCTTGGGGGTGCTTTTGCCGCACAAAGTCCGCGGGGGGATCAATTCTCCAGCGAGTCGTAAGTGACCCGAAATACTTTAATAGTACAGGTATGCCATATTTTTCTTCTGAGAAAATAACCACCGCATATATCTTTGCAGTTCGGGCCTTAGCCCCTCTCAAATGAGCTCGTCTTCGGGGGATCTTCTTCCAGAGATGATGGAGAGCGAAACGCCTCCTCCGGACTCCTCCGCTCTGGAAGCGGGCGACCCCGGAGTGTCGTCGCGGAGGGCCTCTCCGAGTCCGGTGAGGCCAGAAGATAATCCCATTGACCCCCGAAGCTCCCAGTGTCCGGCTCCCAAAGAGAGCGGACAAAAGAGTCTGGCACCGTCTGGTGTGCGATCGGATGTTCTGAGGGAGTTGGTGGGGCGAGCGGCCATCTCAGATGAACACCGTGTGCTGATGAATACGGTGATGGAGAGAATCTCGTCTGCCGAAAGCGGATTGCATGAAGCTTTTATGAGTCTACTGACAGGCTTTGAGGCACGTAAAATAATGTATGATAGTCCTGCACATGCTAGGTGTGCCCTGTGTAGATAGTAGCCCCTGAGACTCTGGTTGTTGTCGGAAACGACGACGAACAGAGGATCATATTCCCAGGTAATAACCATACTGCCTCTATGTGCAGGTGATGGAAGCTCCGGTGGCTAGCCGGACTAGCGAGTTTGCCCATTTAAAACGGCAGTTGGATGCGGCAGACGCCGACATCGAGCTTGTTAACAAAAGGCTTGACGAGGCACAGGGTAAGTGTCATTATCTGGTAAACGCCACATAGTAAGAGCAGCATGATGCCAGTATCTTTAATATGTTGTGACTGCAGATGGAGCTGCACCTGTTGAAGCCTTGCGGGCAGAACTTGCCCGAGCCAAGGAACAAGCGAGGTTTGGTAATGCGGCTGCTTTGAAGGCGGCCGAAGAGTTGAAAGCCGAGAAGGCCGCGCATGGCGAGAGCCGAGATAAGATGGCCAAGATGGCCATAGAATTAAAAGCCGCCGCCGACCGTTGCCGGGTTCTTGAAAAGGAAAACCTAGCGAAGGCATCGGACCTTGAGAAGGCTGCTGCGACAAGAAAAGACATCCGCTCTGCTATGAGGGCGAAGAAGGAGGAGCTGCGGGAAGCCGGGGATATTGTAGCTAGGAAATCCTTTATGTTGCGGAGGAAGTTCGGAGATCCGCGGTATGCCTCTCTGGATCGGCTGTGGAGTTTGGAGGATGTGTATATGGATTTGGCGGCGAGCGCTGCCGATGCGGCCAAGTACTTCCAGGGTCAGACAGACCGTGAAGTGGACCAGCAATTTTGGACACAATTCCATTCTCCCGAGTGTCCGCTTTCATTGACTGACCAATTAGCCGAATGGGCCGAACTGAATAGGTTGTCCGGACTCTCCATGAGGTCTGTTGTGGATCAGCTATGGCCGGAAAGGCCAAAACCGAACAGCTATTTCAGCTTGGTGCAGCAGTTCCTTGACGTGGTGCCGCGCATTAATGCGATGAAGAGCTCGGCGTGCATAAAGGGCTCACGGATGGCCTTTGCCCGTGTTAAAGCATACTGGGCGGAGATGGATGCTACCACTGTTGTAGCGTGGGATTCGGCCATAGGTCGAATGGCTGCTGAGCACTACTTTGAAGAAGTTCTTGAGGGTGCTCGTTTGATAGAGACCCAGTGCTCAAAAGATATTATGTTTGAGTGATATGTAATATCATTGTAAGCGAAATGCTTTTATAAATTTTTATAAGGCTATTTTTATACTTTTGCCTGAAAGTAATATGATGCCTCCTGGGTGGCCGTTTATGTATACATGTGTATAACCTGAAAGATTGCAGCCGTCAGCTTCAACCCCCAAGCATATAATGCGGAGGTGCTCGCAAAAAACATGCGTTCACACTTAACCCAACGTCTTGGTCCTATTAAGGAGGTGATAGCGGAGCGAGCGAGGCAACCGGACTATAATGCTTTAGCACTTTCACTTAGCCATAGGAGTTTGACAGTGGGGCTACTAGATAGCCCCTGGTGGCTCCGCACTCTCCCGATCCCGGGGTGCGTACATGCCTGGCCGGAAAACGGCCCTTCGTTAAGGCGGAGGAATTCTAACATTCCAACAGGTCATCGAGTGGTTGACCAGTCTCACGCTATATCATGACAGTTAGTTTTCGGCTTTCTCTACTGAGGTGCTCGTCCGGATGAACCAGGGCACAATCGCAGTAGTTCTCCTGATGCTACCTTAGCCGGTAAAGCGGAACGTAAGGCACCAAAACACAGGAGCCGGGCAAACCCAACATTTGACCAAAGACAATGATTCGGAGCTGATGCATATAGGGCCAAACTCGCGACGCCGAACACTCCCTAAGGTATTCGGTCTTTGTGGTATAAACCGGGCCTAAATAATGGCCTTTGTAAGAAGCCCCTTGTGTCCAGGTACGTGCATTGTTCTGGCGTGGCCACATGCCAAGACGTCATCATCCTTCTCAACGGTGGATATGTATCAACAAGAGACAGTAAAAAAGGTTTACGCAGGGTCTTAATCTAAAAAGAATCCTTGGAGCGGGTCCCTGCTGCACGTCTGCGCCTGTGTCTCCGTTGTGCCGTATCCTGGACGGGTGTAGCACGATGATCGTCTGTAAAAGAGAGGAATTTAGGTGAAAAAGTTGTCGTGCAAAAAGATAGTTTTTAAAGAAACCATGTATAATTCAAGATGAGAAGAAATTGCCACTTGTCTGCGCGCGTTGAGCCCCTTGTATTGACAAATAGGGGTGTGACCATTTATTCGGTATAAATAGCGGCACCGGACTTGATTAGTTGTGTCTGAGGTCTTGACGACCTATTGAATGCTTTCGCTGGTCCGGGTGCCTTTAGTGTGCGGCTGCCAAGGCAGCCACACTCTCTTTGGCGCGCAGAGATCGCTTGATATTTCCGTTCACTGAAATGATGCCACGTGGACCGGGCATCTTGAGTGTGAGGGAGGCGTAGTGTGGTATTGCATTAAAGCGAGCGAAAGCTTCGCGTCCGAGCAGTGCTTGATAGCCACTTTGGAACGGAGCGATGTGGAAGGTTAAATGCTCACGACGGAAGTTATCAGGGGAGCCGAATATAACTTGTAGTAGGAGGGAGCCCGTACAACGAGCCCCTGGGCCTGGCGTTACTCCTTTAAAGGTAGTATTGCTATGGCGAATTTTTGTTGGGTCTAACCCCATCCCGCGGATTGTATCCTGATATATTAGGTTTAGATTGCTGCCACCGTCCATCAAGACTCATGTGAAGTGATATCCGCCAATTACTGGGTCTAATACCAGGGCAGCCCATCCTGCGCGTCGGATACTTGCTGAGTAATCGCGATGGTCGAAAGTGATCGGTTGAGACGACCAGTGGCAGGACTTCGCGGTGACGGGCACCTGGGTATATTTTCCTGGGGGTGCCGCGTTGTTTTTTCCCTTGATCACGTGTAACACGTTTACTGTTTTGACTTCTGGTGGAAATTTCTTTTGTTCCCCAGTGTCTTGCTTGGGAGGCTCGTCCTCGTATTCACTTGGTGTATCCTCCTCCTTGTGTACGGCGTTGAGCTTGCCGGACTGCTTGAAGACCCAACATTCTTTGTGGGTATGATTAACAGGTTTACCAGGGGTACTATGGATCTGACATACTTGGTCCAGAATTTTGTTGAGGCTGGACAGTTCATCCCTGGTGCCTTTAGAGGGCGGCTTTTGACCTGGCCGAGAGCTTTTGAATCCGGCGTTTACTGCCGTGCCCTTCGTGATGTCTTCTTTATTCACACGTTTGTTATTGTTGTTGCGCCGTGATTTCCCGTTTCCATCTCTAACTTCAGATGTACTGGGGTCGCTGGTGCTGCATCTGGCTAGCCAGCTGTCCTCACCCGTGCAAAAGCGGGTCATGAGGCTTGTTAATGCGGCCATCTGAAAGTGCAACTATCCCTAGGTGGTTTTGGTAATTCATAACAACATATAACTCATTGAGCTAATGCTATTCCAAGGGGATCATTTCAGGAAAGCTCAATGATTGGCATGGCATGGATGGTGAAAGTGGAACCCTCAAAATGCTAAGGACAAAGGATTGGCTCAAGCTCAAAAGCTCAAGACTCTTCATTTTATATTTTAGTGATCCAAGATCACATTGAGTCCATAGGAAAAGCCAATACTGTCAAGGAGGGATGAGGTGTTGCTTAATGAGCATCTTGCTTCATGTGCTTAATGATATGCTCCAAAATCCTCAGCTACTTTCCCATATCCACATATGACCTAAACCCTAAGCCAAACTCGGTCCTACCGATTCTTTCTATCCGGCGCCACCGAGTTTCACTTGTCATAAGCCACTGCCAAACCCTAGCAATTCGGTTCTACCGATAGGGATCTCGGTCTCACCGAGATGGGATTGCAAACTCTCTGTTTCCCTTTCGTAACTTTTCGGTCTCACCGAAAGAGCGGATCGGTCCCACCGAGATTGCAATGTAAACTCTTTGTTTCCTTTTTGTAACTTTTCGGTCTCACCGAAAGAGCAAATCGGTCCCACCGAGTTTGCCTGACCAACTCTCTGGTTAGCTTATTACCAAAATCGGTCTCACCAAGTTTGTGTAATCGGTCTCACCGAGATTACGTTATGCCCAAACCCTAACCATATCGGTTCCACTGAGTTGCATGTCGGTCCCACCGAAAATCACTAACGGTCACTAGGTTTACTATTTCGGTCCGACCGAGTTTTCTGATTCGGTCCCACCGAGATTGGTAAATTGTGTGTAACGGTTGGATTTTGTGTGGAGGCTATAAATACCCCTCCACCTACTCTTCATTTGTAGAGAGAGCCATCAGAACACATCTACACTTCCAACTCATATGTTCTGAGAAAGAACCACCTACTCATGTGTTGAGACCAAGATATTCCATTCCTACCATATGAATCTTGATCTCTAGCCTTCCCCAAGTTGCTTTCCACTCAAACCTTTTTTCCACCAGATCCAAATCCTATGAGAGAGAGCTGAGTGTTGGGGAGACTATCATTTGAAGCACAAGAGCAAGGAGTTCATCATCTACACACCATTTGTTACTTCTTGGAGAGTGGTGTCTCCTAGATTGGCTAGGTGTCACTTGGGAGCCTCCGACAAGATTGTGGAGTTGAACCAAGGAGTTTCTAAGGGCAAGGAGATCGCCTACTTCGTGAAGATCTACCGCTAGTGAGGCAAGTCCTTCGTGGGCGATGGCCATGGTGGGATAGACAAGGTTGCTACTTCGTGGACCCTTCGTGGGTGGAGCCCTCCGTGGACTCACGCGACCGTTACCCTTCGTGGGTTGAAGTCTCCATCAACGTGGATGTAGGATAGCACCACCTATCCGAACCACGGGAAAAACATCTGTGTCTCCAATTGCGTTTGAATTCTCCAAACCCTTCCCTTTACATTCTTGCAAGTTGCATGCTTTACTTTCTGCTGCCAATATACTCTTTGCATGCTTGCTTGAATTGTGTGATGATTGCTTGACTTGTCCTAAAATAGCTAAAATCTACCAAGAACTAAAATTGGGAAAATGTTAAGTTTTTATTTGGTCAAGTAGTCTAATCACCCCCCCTCTAGACATACTTCCGATCCTACAATTGGTATCAGAGCTTTGGTCTCCATTTGCTTTGATTTCCATAGCTTTTGGTGGTCATAGCCTTGGTTTCACAACCTAGGAGAGTATGGCGTCTAGCAAGGGAAATTATCACCGTAGAGGTCCTTACTTTGATGGTACTAATTTTGCTAGTTGGAAGCATAAAATGAAAATGCATATTCTTGGACATAACCCCGCCGTTTGGGCTATTGTGTGTGTTGGTTTGCAAGGTGACTTCTTTGATGGGAGAGAACCAAACCGTGAAGCTACCGCGGATGAGTTGAAGATGCTGCAATACAATGCTCAAGCTTGTGATATTCTCTTCAACGGATTGTGCCCCGAAGAATTCAACAAAATCAGCCGTCTTGAGAATGCAAAGGAAATTTGGGACACTTTGATTGATATGCACGAAGGTACCGACTCCGTCAAGGAATCCAAGTTGGATGTGCTTCAAAGTCAACTTGACAAGTTCAAAATGAAGGATGGTGAAGGTGTCGCTGAAATGTACTCTAGGCTTGCTCTCATCATGAATGAGATTGTCGGCTTAGGAAGTGAAGAGATGACCAATAGATTCATCATCAAGAAGATTCTAAGAGCCTTGGATGGAAAATATGATACCGTGTGCACATTGATCCAAATGATGCCCAATTACAAAGATCTCAAGCCAACGGAGGTAATTGGAAGAATTGTTGCTCATGAGATGTCACTTAAGGATAAAGAGGAACTTCACAACAAATCAAGTGGTGCCTACAAAGCCTCATGTGAAGCCCCTACATCATCAAGTGAGAAACAAAACTTCAATGAAGAATTGAGCTTAATGGTGAAGAACTTCAACAAGTTCTACAAGAGTAGAAGCAAAGATAGAAGCTTCAAGTCAAGGTCCTACAATGACAAAAGATCTTCTAGTCGAGAGCGAAACTGCTACAATTGTGGAAGACCCGGACACTATTCCAATGAGTGTACGGCTCCCTACAAGAGAAGAGAAGACTCTCCAAAAAGAAGAAGCAAAGAATCACCACCAAGAGAGAGGAGTAGAGATGATCGTTATGAACGAAGATACTCACGGAGAAGCAAGGATTCGGAAAGGAAGGAAAAATCATCAAGGAGCTACACAAAACGAAGACATCAAGCTCATGTTGGTGAATGGGTATCCGGCTCCGACTCCGACAGCCACTCCGAGAGAAGTTATCACTCCGACTCCGAATATACTCAAGATGAAGGTGTTGCCGGTCTAGCACTTGTGTCAACCAACTCCTACGACATATTTGACTCACCAAATGAAGGAATTGGAAGATGCTTCATGGCCAAAGGTCCTAAGGTAACACACCCCGAGTATGTTGATTTTAATAGTGATGAAGATGACTTGTTAGGTGATGATTTACTTGTTGACAACTCTAGTGATGAATATTATGATGAAACATCAATTAATCATGCTAATCAAGATAAAACGAATGACAATGATGAGGAGAAGATTGAGGCTCTAACTAAAGAACTAAACACTCTTAAGTTAGCTCATGAAACTATCTTCGAAGATCATCGAGAACTTTTAAAAGCTCATGAGAAGTTACGCTTTGAAAAGCTCAATCTTGAGCAAGAGCATGAGTTTTTAAAGGCAATCAATAATGATCTCCGCAAGAAAAGTTCTTCTTACATTGCCAAGCGTTTACTCTTATCCACTTACATACCTCAAGTCAAGTCTAGTAACAAGAACAAGAAAGATTCTTCCTCTAGTAGTAACAATGATCATGCTAAATCCAATATTGTTGCTTATAGTAGTTCTCTTGATTCCACTGATGATTCTCTTAGCCAAGTTACACTTGAGCAAGAAAATAGCTTATTGAAGGGAATTATAGAGGAAGGAGTGTACAAAAGCCTTGCCGGGAGTAAGCAATTCGAAGAAATTGTGCGCAAGCAAGGAATGCACCGGAAGAATCAAGGTGTTGGTTTTGAACGAAAGTTCAATGCCAATGGAGTTGAGTGGGAAGAAGATCAATACCCCATGACAAAGTTTGTTCCTCAACAAGAGAAGTATGATACTTCCTTCAAGGGGACACAAGCTCAAGATGATCTTCCACCACAAGACTACAAGCAAAAAGGCAAGGACAAGCTTCAAGAGGAAATTGATGCATTTGAAGAAGCTCCTAAGACCTTAGTCAAGTGGATTCCCAAGACTACTTCAAGTTCCACTTCATCAAGTATGACTACAACTCCAAGGATTCCCATCAAGATGGTGTGGATCCAAAATAAGAAGAACTAGAGAGTTCTTGAGGGTGACTCCGCCAACATACTTCAGTCTTATCATTTTGGCAAGAACAAGTGCAATCAACTTCCACATATTGCACTAGTTCAAGGAGTCACAAACCCTCTTGTTGGTAAGACAAGGGACAAGGTAACCTAAAAGTTTTCATGGACATCATCTTGTGTGTGCATCACTCTATGTCTATGGATATCCTTGTTTGTTCCTTGTGGGACTAACCCATGTAGGTATTGAAAGTGCAGTTCACTCAAATGGATAGCTCCAAGTGATCTACATCAACATTGAGCATCCACATCTTCAACATCTACATGAAGTCATCATCGACAAAACCCAAGGTTAGTTCATCCCTCTTAGGGGGGATATCACATCTAGGGGGAGCTTTACTCTAAGACTTGAGCTAAAGCAACTTTAAAGATGTGAATACAACAATGCTTTATGTAAAAGTGGTAACCCCACTTGAGCTGAAACGATGAGTATGACCTACGATCAAGTGTTCTCACTTGACTCCTAAGTCAATATACTCATATATAGATGACCTAGTCATCGCAAATTGCTTGATAGATGCTAGAATTGGTTGTGCATGCTTTGTCACATATTTCATTTGCCATCTTATTGTGTGAGCATGTTGGTTGCATATTTTACTCATTCAAGGACATCCACTTGTTGTTTTGATTGTTTGGTTTTATTTCCTTTTGCCAAGTGGATGGAAAAGAATGCCTAAGAACCTCCTCTAGCTATCTATGCTTTTCTCGTCTCAAACTCTATTCATGCTACATCACAAAATTTGATCAAGTCAGATTCGAACCACTCTGTGTGAGGAGCACTCGGAGTCCCCGATTCGTCATAGACTTAAACTTCCAAAACCTCTTTGTGATTCTCGGTCTGACCGATACCCCACTTTCGGTCTTACCGAGATCATTAAGTTGATCTAGGTTTTCGATCTCGGTGCAACCGATTTGAACCTTTCGGTCACACCGAGTTGCAATAACTGTCTACAGTTTTGCATCTCGGTGCCACCGAGTTGTTCCACTCGGTCACATCGACAGGGTCGGGCTATATATAGTCATGGGCAAAATTTGGAAATTTCTCCGAACCCCTTCGCCCGCGCGATAGCCTGCTCTGCCAACGTGGTCTCCGGATCGTCTTCTCGCCGCCAGCCTCCTCCAGTCGCTGGTCTCCGTCGCCGTCAACGGGAATTCTACCCCGCCGTTGCCGCCGTAGCGAGTCTCTGCCGAACTAGGGTATGGACTCGATCTTTGTGCTATTCCCCAATCCGATTCCTAGCACATTGTGATCATATTGATTCTAGCCACGTTTGATAAACTTCTATCCAGTCAATGAACTCGTAGATTAGGTTTGATTCGAAAATTCTAGGTTTAGGTTTCCGCCGAAACCATCTCGGACCCACCGAGTTGAAAAACTCGGTCCCACCGATTTGGCTTATGCCATTGCACAAGTAAAACTCGGTCTGACCGAGAATTACTAATCGGTGTGACCGATTTTGGAACTCTGTGAAACCCTAGCAGTCTCGGTGCCACCGAACTGTGACTCGGTCCAACCGAGTTCACTAATTTAGGTTCCAAAACTGCTTCGGTATCACCGAGTTTGAAAATTGGTAGATCCGAGATGATTTCAGTGGGAAACTAAAACTAAGTTTTTGAGTCATTCTTTTGCAAAAATCTCTGCATTTTGTGATGCTCATCTATTCTACCTCATCTATAAACTATTCACAGGGTCAGCAGTCAGCTTGTTCATCATGTCAGACCAAAGTGATAGCCAGAACATGTCAGAAGAGCAAGTGCAGATGAGTGAAGGCACTACTCCCTCAAGTTCTTCAGATGATGGCAGCAGAAGTACTCCTAGCAATCTGCCTAAAGCTGCCACCAGACAGAGGAAGAAGAGAACCTCGGAATCAGAGGATGAGGATTATGTGGCAGAAGAGGAAGCAACTTCAAAGAGAGTAGTGCTTGAGAAGGAACATGGCCCAGCACAGAGCACAAAGCCAGGGATGAAAGTCAAAAGGCCAGTAGGCAGGCAGCCTATGTCAAAGGCCAGAGCTTCAACTGAGAAACCCACTCCCATAGAGCCAGTTGCTGCTGAAGGCAAGAAAAGGAAAGAAAGGGTCAAGAAGACCATAGCCAAAGTGCTTGGAAAGGCTTCCATCATGGAAGATGAGGATGAAGAAGAAGAGGTTGCTGCACCAGCACCTAAGGCACCCAAGCTGATGGGTGATGCCATAAGAGCTGGGGCAACTGCTTCCAAGGCCAAGCCAGCTCCAAAGCCAAAGCCAAAGAGGAATACAAGAAGCATCCCAGATGCTGAGAAGAACAAGGCCCCAGTTCCTGACACTGCAGAAGATGATGAAGAGCAAGTTCTTAGAAAGCTCAAGCCCAAGATCCCAGACCATAGTGATGCTCATCTTGTGGCTGAGGACATGAAGCTCAGGAGAGGTTCAGGGCTGAGGAAGTGGAGAGAAGCAGATCCGTATGCTTCGAGGAGAAGGACTGCTGTTGACTACAGATTTCACACCAAGGAACAGCAGGACTTCTATGAGACTGTTTTGTTGGACAAGAAGCCAATTGTATGTGATATGAGATGGGTCAACTGGGAATACATCAAGGAAAACGAAGAGCACTATCCTGGAGTGCAGGACAGCTTCAAGGCATGTGGAGTAGAGGACTTTGTTGGGCAGAAGCTCACAAAGTGGAACGAGGAACTCATCATGCAGTTCTACTCCACAGCACATTTTTATTCAGATGGCAGAATTGTATGGATGTCTGAGGGTACGAGGTACCAATCTACAGTTGCTGAGTGGGCACAGCTCATCAATGCCCCTGAAGAGCATGAGGATGACTTGGATGTATATGCCAAGAAGAAGATGGATCATAACTCAATGTCAAACATGTACAAGGAGATCCCAAATGAAGCACTTGATACGTTCAAGTTTGGCTCAGTGCACTATCTTCTGTCAGGATTGCCAACTATCAACTGGATTTTGAGGCACACTCTGTTGCCCAAGTCAGGTGATCACAAGATGATCAGAGGCCATGCAATCAACTTGCTTCATATCTTTGATGTGCCACAGAAATTCAAGGTCATGAGCCTCATAGTGGAAACAATCAAGAGGACTGCAGCAGACCAGAAGAGGAGCTGTGGATATGCCCCTCAAATTCAGGAGCTCATTAACTCCAAGATGGGCACAGGCATATACTTATTGGACAAGGAACATCTGCCCATCCGTCCAGATTTTGAAGATAATCAAGTTGTCATGACTGAGAATGAACCATCATCTGCACAAGCACAAGCCAAGAAGGAGAAGGCAAGGAAGGAGAAAGCTGCCAAGATGCCAACTCAAGAGGAGGCATCTGAGTACTTCTTGAAGACCAAACAAGAGCAGCTTGGTTACCTGATTGCATCCACCCTGCGGATTGAGAAAGGACTAGCCACCCTAACTCAGAACCAGGCAAGCCTAGAGAGAATCGTAGAACAAAAGTTCTATGACTTGGATATCAAGGTAACAGAGATTCAGACTGCAGTGGAGCAGCTCCAAGATGACATGCAGGAGAGGAAAGGGAAGACCAGAACTGATGCCTTTGCCAGAGTGCCACAAGGTCCGAGGTCGTCTGCAGTGCCAGTTCCTGACACAAGAGCAACCGCCTCAACTCCAGCCGCAGCATCAGCCCAACCAGCTCCAGCGTCTACTTCAGCTCCAACTCCAGCGTCTACTTCAGCGTCTACGGAAGCCTTCGTCCTTGGAGTGATCCGGACTCCACCACCACCTGAAGATCAAGCCTGAGTGTCGATTTAGCACTATGAATTCTCTAGGAACTTTTTGGTAACTTGTTGCCAAAGGGGGAGAAAATGTATAGATCATAGGCTTCGAGAGAGAGTGTTGCTTTTATTCTCTCTTACTTT
The DNA here is from genome assembly GCF_003073215.2 of Triticum urartu. NCBI lineage: Eukaryota > Viridiplantae > Streptophyta > Magnoliopsida > Poales > Poaceae > Triticum > Triticum urartu. The sequence goes on from NC_053022.1 coordinate 322,455,457, forward strand.
ATTTGGTGGTTTTTCGCTTTGTTTGCTTTTGAGTGCTTGAGATACTATGTCGTTATGCCTGTGAGACATTGATGATCATGTGTTTGATCATAAGCTACACTTATGCATGCTTGCTTAATGCTATTATCTTATCTATCGTATCTATGTTGGTGATGAGTGCATGTATTTCATTCTTATCATTTTAAGCGCTCCACCAAGATGTATGTGACATGGAAGAGTAACCCATGACTCTAACTCCTTGTGCATTTGTAGTCCAAAGAAAATCTTAAATATGCACAAATTTAGGGGGAGCTCTTACTTATCTCATACTTCTCAAAGCGACGATACATTTCATGCTTATTATCATTTGTCGAAGCTTTGATCTATATGTTGTCATCAATTACCAAAAAGGGGGAGATTGAAAGTGCAACTATCCCTAGGTGGTTTTGGTAATTCATAACAACATATAGCTCATTGAGCTAATGCTATTCCAAGGTGATCATTTCAAGAAAGCTCAATGATTGGCATGGCATGGATGGTGAAAGTGGAACCCTCAAAATGCTAAGGACAAAGGATTGGCTCAAGCTCAAAAGCTCAAGACTCTTCATTTTATATTTTAGTGATCCAAGATCACATTGAGTCCATAGGAAAAGCCAATACTATCAAGGAGGGATGAGGTGTTGCTTAATGAGCATCTTGCTTCATGTGCTTAATGATATGCTCCAAAATCCTCAGCTACTTTCCCATATCCACATATGACCTAAACCCTAAGACAAACTCGGTCCTACCGATTCTTTCTATCCGGTGCCACCGAGTTTCACTTGTCATAAGCCACTGCCAAACCCTAGCAATTCGGTTCTACCGATAGGGATCTCGGTCTCACCGAGATGGGATTGCAAACTCTCTGTTTCCCTTTCGTAACTTTTCAGTCTCACCGAAAGAGCGGATCGGTCCCACCGAGATTGCAATGTAAACTCTCTGTTTCCTTTTTGTAACTTTTCGGTCTCACCGAAAGAGCAAATCGGTCCCACCGAGTTTGCCTGACCAACTCTCTGGTTAGCTTATTACCAAAATCGGTCTCACCGAGTTTGTGTAATCGGTCTCACCGAGATTACGTTATGCCCAAACCCTAACCATATCGGTTCCACCGAGTTGCATGTCGGTCCCACCGAAAATCACTAACGGTCACTAGGTTTACTATTTCGGTCTGACCGAGTTTTCTGATTCGGTCCCATTGAGATTGGTAAATTGTGTGTAACGGTTGGATTTCGTGTGGAGGCTATAAATACCCCTCCACCTCCTCTTCATTTGTAGAGAGAGCCATCAGAACACATTTACACTTCCAACTCATATGTTCTGAGAAAGAACCACCTACTCATGTGTTGAGACCAAGATATTCCATTCCTACCATATGAATCTTGATCTCTAGCCTTCCCCAAGTTGCTTTCCACTCAAACCTTCTTTCCACCAGATCCAAATCCTATGAGAGAGAGTTGAGTGTTGGGGAGACTATCATTTGAAGCACAAGAGCAAGGAGTTCATCATCTACACACCATTTATTACTTCTTGGAGAGTGGTGTCTCCTAGATTGGCTAGGTGTCACTTGGGAGCCTCCGACAAGATTGTGGAGTTGAACCAAGGAGTTTGTAAGGGCAAGGAGATCGCCTACTTCGTGAAGATCTACCTCTAGTGAGGCAAGTCCTTCGTGGGCGATGGCCATGGTGGGATAGACAAGGTTGCTACTTCGTGGACCCTTCGTGGGTGGAGCCCTCCGTGGACTCGCGCGACCGTTACCCTTCGTGGGTTGAAGTCTCCATCAACGTGGATGTAGGATAGCACCACCTATCCAAACCACGGGAAAAACATCTGTGTCTCCAATTGCGTTTGAATTCTCCAAACCCTTCCCTTTACATTCTTGCAAGTTGCATGCTTTACTTTCCGCTGCCAATATACTCTTTGCATGCTTACTTGAATTGTGTGATGATTGCTTGACTTGTCCTAAAATAGCTAAAATCTGCCAAGAACTAAAATTGGGAAAAGGTTAAGTTTTTATTTGGTCAAGTAGTCTAATCACCCCCCCTCTAGACATACTTCCGATCCTACACCATCGTTCTCGGCTTATTTTGGCCGAGGTGTCTGGCGAGCCATTCGTCACGGACGCTATGCTTAAAGGCTGCCAAGGCTTCGGCGTCCGGACAGTCGACAATCTGGTTCTTTTTAGTAAGGAATCTGTTCCAAAGCTTTCGGGCTGACTCTCCGGGCTGTTGAGTTATATGACTCAAATCGTCCGCATCCGGAGGTCGGACATAAGTCCCTTGAAAATTTGCCCGAAAGGCATCTTCGAGCTCTTCCTAACTTCCAATGGAGCTTTCGGGGAGGCCTTTAAGCCAGTGACGAGCTGGCCCTTTGAGCTTGAGGGGTAAGTACTTGATGGCGTGGAGATCATCTCCTCGAGCCATATGGATATGAAGGATGTAGTCCTCAATCCAGACCCCAGGGTCTGTTGTTCCATCGTATGTCTCTATGTTTACGGGTTTGAATCCCTCTGGAAATTCATGGTCCAGCACCTCATCGGTGAAACATAGGGGGTGTGCGGCACCCCTGTAGCTGGGTGTACCGCGTTGTTCGGATGTTTGTTGTGTTGCATTGTATGCTGGGGCGCGCTTGCGTGGTCCATAGATGGATCTTGTTGCGCCGTCCTTTGGGTGCGAGCCCTCGCATGGGTCGCGTGTTGTATTGTGAGTGGCGTTGTATGCCGCTCTGTGTTGGTAGAGGGGTGGTCTATCCGGCCAGGTGGCTGCTTTGATATTTGGTTGTGGGGGGGTCTGAGGCCTCCTCATCGAATTCAGGTAGCAGCTTCCGCTTTGGGTAGCTCTTGGAGGGGCGATTGTCGCCGTACCTCGCTGCTGTGTTGAGTATTTTACTCCATCTGATTTGGAGTGTGTCTTGCGCAGCCTTGAGCCTTTGCTTCTGCTTTTTAAGACTCCTCGCGGTGGCAACAAGCCTTTTACGGGCATTCTGCTGCTCCGGGTGCCTGTCCGGCGTTATGTCGTCCGGACCATTATCCTTGATAGAATTTGTTTGTTCGGTTTGATTATCTGGATTGCCGTTGTCCGGCAGCGGTTCGCCCTGCTCCAGCGCTGGGTCTGTGTGATCGTTATTTCTGTCGAGGCGGGATTTTGGGCGGCGCTTGTGTCGCCGCTTTGACTGCTTTTCGAGGGAACAAGCCTTCGGTGCGTCCTTCTGCTCCTCTTCGTCATCTTTTGGTGCATCCACCATGTATACGTCATATGACGAGGTGGCTTTCTAGGGCCCAATAGGCGCTGGTTCTTCATCGTCTCCTTCATCGGCGTCCATACCGTCGATGTCTTCGGAGTCGAAGTCGAGCATGTTGGTTAAATCGTCGACAGTGGCTACAAAGTGGGTGGTGGGTGGGCTTTGAATTTCTTCATCGTTCGTATCCCAACCTTGCTGACCGTAGTCCGGCCAGGGCTCTCCTGATAAAGAGAGAGACTTTAGTGTCTTCAGAATATTGCCGAAAGGCGAGTGCTGAAAGATGTCCGCGGCAGTAAACTCCATGATCGGCACCCAATCAGATTCGATCGGCAGGGGCGCGGAGGGTTCGGAGTCCGGACAGGAGTCCGGCTCCTTGGAGTCACGAGTCTCGCGGAGTGCGGGGCTGGTGTTCGGCTCGATCGCCGTTGGGATCGCAGCCCCCGAGGCGGCGTCCAACCGCCCATCCTCGATCGGCGCAGTTGGCTTCGAATTAAGGGTCGAAGCCGATGTGGGTGCGGCCTCCAGGGCACTGTTCGGCGGCAGAGCTAGATCATGCTCGTCGTGACAGTGCGGCGCGCTCGGCAGTGGCTCGAATCCGTCGAAGATCAAGTCCCCGCGGATGTCAGACGTGTAGTTTAAACTTCCAAATCTGACCTGACGGCTAGGGGCATAGCTTTCGATCTGCTCCAAACGGCCAAGTGAATTGGCCCGCAGTGCGAAGCCGCCGAAGACGAAGATCTGTCCGGGGAGGAAGGTCTCACCCTGGAATGCATCGCTATTGATGATCGTAGGAGTCATCAAGCCTAACGGCGACGACACAGAGGAACTCTCAATGAAAGCACCAATGTCGGTGTCAAAATCGGCGGATCTCGGGTAGGGGGTCCCGAACTGTGCGTCTAGGCCGGATGGTAACAGGAGGCAAGGGACACGAAGTTTTACCCAGGTTCAGGCCCTCCTGATGGAGGTAAAACCCTACGTCCTGCTTGATTAATATTGATGATATGGGTAGTACAAGAGTATATCTACCACGAGATCGGAGAGGCTAAACCCTAGAAGCTAGCCTATGGTATGATTGTTGTTCTGTATGTTGTCCTACGGACTAAAACCCTCCGGTTTATATAGACACCGGAGAGGGTTAGGGTTACACAAAGTCGGTTACAATGGTAGGAGATCTACATATCCGTATCGACAAGCTTGCCTTCCACGCCAAGGAAAGTCCCTTCCGGACACGGGACGAAGTCTTCAATCTTGTATCTTCATAGTCCAGGAGTCCGGCTGAAGGTATAGTCCGACCATCTGGACACCCCCTAATCTAGGACTCCCTCACTACGGTTCTCCGGTTGTGGAGCAGGGCTATAGATCCCCGCTACAACCTTCCGCCATTCCTGTTACAAATGGAAGGGTTAATGCCAATTAAGCATGACTCAGGGGGAGGATTGAGTAGAGCGATGGGATTAAAACTCACCCAGCTAGGAGGATTGTACATAGAAAATACTTCCCGGAGCGTAAGATGAGTGAACTTCCCTTTCTCCCCTTTATACAGATCGGCCAGTATTGCGGCCAGGGCAGTAAGGGAATCCGAACCCTTTCGTCCATAGCGCGAGGCATCATCTTGCCCATTGTAGTGCCACATGGGAAGCCCCCTTAATTGGAGCGGCTGAACACCTCGCACTACGGAAGTTGCCATTACCTCGATTATTGATAATCCGGGCTGGGCGAGTGTCCTTATCTTGCCCATTAATTGTTGGACTTCCGCACTATCTTCCTCCTCGAGGCTCCGAGGGCGCCAGCTGTGGCGTTTCTTCAATGGAGCACTGGTAAATTCGGGAAGGCCCATTCGGACTGGGTTAGGGAGAGCGACGTCCTCAATATAGAACCACTCTGGGGCCACTCTTCGGACGCCTTCTTCGACGTGCCGGATAAGTATCTAGTCCCGGCTATGCGCCATATTTCGGCGCCGCCCACCTCAAATATAGATCCATTTTGGGAGCGAGGGATGAGGCAGAACAGTTTCCTCCATAGCTCGAAATGGGCCTCGCAGCCCAGGAATAGCTCACAAAGAGCGACACAGCCCGTGATGTGCAGAATGAAACCCGGCGTGAGATTGTGCAGTTGGAGGCTGTAGTACTCTAGAAGACCTCGGAGGAAGGGGTGGATTGGAAACCCGACGCCTCTTATTAAGAAGGATGTAAAGCACACTTGTTCCCCCCTGACTGGATTGGGGAAATTTTCCGCTAGGGCTTCGCCCGTAAAAGAGGTTAATCCTGCTTGAACAGGGACTAGATCCGCGGGGGGGGGGGGGGAGAAATCCCTGCGTTTGAAGCTTAGCCATCTGATCGTGGGATACAGAACATCTCTCCCAATCGCCTTTTTCGGAGCCATGGGGGCGGGAGGAAGAACTGGGAGCGCTAGCCATGCTGGAATGGTTTCTCCTAGCAAGCTCTAAGGATTTTCCGCTCGATGTGGAATGGGATATGAGATCTAGCCCCTTTAAATAGACGCCCTTCTTACATGGCCAGGGTGGTATGTGCAAAAAGTACTCTGACCTTTTGTGTTCGCTTGACACATGGAAGCCGAAGCGGTGGAGGCGCAGAAGCCAATGGGTATGACATTAAATGGAAAGCCGAGTATGACTCTTCGAATCAAAAGCTTTGAAGTGTTTGGAGGAAGAACCCGCCTTGCAATGTCGAAGACTATTAGCGCGCCGGACACATCGTCATTGAAGCCTGGTTCGAGGGCTACTGAGGGAGTCCTGGATTAAGGGGTCCTCGGGCGTCCGACCTATGTGACATGAGCCGGACTATTGGGTCATGAGGATACAAGATACAAGACTTCCTCCCGTGTCCGGTCGGGACTCTCCTTTGCGTGGATGGCAAGCTTGGCGTTCGGATATGTAGATTCCTTCCTTTGTAAACCGATTCTGTACAACCCTAGGCCCCTTCGGTGTCTATATAAACCAGAGGGTTTAGTCCGTAGAGGCAATCACAATCATACAGGCTAGACTTTTAGGGTTTAGCCACGACGATCTCATGGTAGATCAACTCTTGTAATCCTCATATTCATCAAGATCAATCAAGCAGGACGTAGGGTATTTCCTCCTTCAAGAGGGCCTGAACCTGGGTAAACACGGTGTCCCATGTCTCCTGTTACCATCGACCCTAGACGCACAGTTCGAGACCCCCTACCCGAGATCCGCTGGTTTTGACACCGACAACTGGCACTAGGCTCTAGGTTAGTAGGTTAGTCCCCAAGATAATATAAAATAACATATTAATGCATATAAAACATTCAAAACAGATAATATAATAGCAGGGAACAATAAAAATTTATTGATACGTTGGAGACGTATCTGCGCTCTGGAAAATTGAGATGACCTTAGGCAGAAACAACTTAAGACGGTTAGCCAAGACTTTGGAGCCATTCTTGTACAACACATTACAAAGGCTTATGAGTCTGAAGTATTTGAGCTCTTTCGGCATTGTCACCTTTGGAATAAGCACTATTACAGAATCTCAGAAACCATTAGGGATGAGTTTACCTTCCAGGAAATTACGAACAACTTCACATATTTCTTCTTCCAAAAAGTTCCCATGGATGTAGTAGAATAAAGCCGGAAAAACCATCCAAGGCATGCGCCTTGGTAGGCCCCATCTAGAACAAAGTGGCCTTGATCTCTTCATTGGTGTAATGTTTGCACAATGCATCGTTCATATCTTAGGACACCTTAGTGGGAATAGCATCCAAAATAGAATCATATGGTTGATAGGAGAAGAGGTTGTCAAGTCATGTTTGATCGGTTGACCATTGAGTTTTCGAGAAAATGCTAAAAATTTAAAACTAGAAATTAGAAAATGATCACAAAAAATTTAAAAAGTTCATGAATTTGAAAAGAGTTCACGGGTTAAAAAAGTCCGTCGATCTGAAAACGTTTGCAAACTTGAAAAATTTTAGTTCAAAAAAAAAGTTTACTAATTTGGAAAAATTTCATCGATTTTAAAAAAAAGTTCACACATTTGAGAAAAGTTAACGAGTGTGCAAAAAAGTTTAGAGCTAAAAGTTAATTTTTTTATTTTTTACAAAATTTGAAAAAGTTCATGAAATTAGAAAATAGTTCATGAAGTTTGAAATAAAATAAAGAATTTTTATAAAGTCCAGTGTTAAAAATTCATGCAATTGAAAAGTTCATAAATTTGGAAAAGGTTAACGAGCTAAAAATTCTTAAATTTGGAAAAAAAAAGTTCATGAATTTAAAAATTCTTCACAAAAAAATGAAAACATGAAAGGATAAATAAAATAAAAACTAAATAAAGTGAAATCCAAAAAATAAAAATAAAGAAAGAAAATAAGAAAAAAAAGAAAAAAAACGAAAGAAAACCAGATCACATTTGGAAAAAAAAAGTTCATGAATTTAAAATTTGTTCACAAAAAATGAAAATATGAAAGGATAAATAAAAAAACTAAACAAAATGAAATCCAAAAAATAAAAATAAATAAATAAACCAGAAAAAAACAAAAGAAAACCAGATCACGTGTGCATAGAAAGGAAAAAAGAAAACGAAAGGCCTACTGGGTCTGGTACTAAACCTTACTGTAGGAGTTAGAATCTCGTCGTCGCATGCATATTTTTTGAAGGTAAAACAAAGGTAAATGGGCCGAGCCTAGGACAATTGGGTGTGTGTGCGAAGTTGCGGGAACAGCATAGAATGGTGCCTGCAGCGCCAAAGAGGGATTGGCCTATGCGCCACACATCGAGCCAACGCGCACCCCTTCCCCCAAGTGTGCGCGGGTTGGGAAGCGCCCTGTTTTCCCACTTCGTTTTCTCTTTTATGTTTTCATTTCATTTTTTGTTTTTATTCTATAACATAATTAGGGATTTAGGAAAGTTCCAAATTTCTAAAAAATGGTGAATTTTGAAAAAAATGTTCAAGAAATCATAAAATGTTCGTGGATTAAAGAAACTTGATTTTAGGAAAATATGTGCGCATATTCAAAAAACGTTTGTGAATTCAAAAAAAATCATGTTTTTCTCGAAAATGTTCAGAAAAAAATTTAAAAATGATTGGTAAATTACAAAAAACTTCATTGGTTAAGGTAATTCATTAAATGTTCATTAATTTCGAAAAATGTTTGGCTAAAAACCTGGTAAAAATGGTTAGAATGCAACGAACAAAAAAAATCTGGCTAAAAAACTGCGAAGCTGAGCTGGCCAAGCGGCAAGAGCATCGCGGGAGTGGATGCGTTGTTGCTGTCTTCTTTCAACTACCGGGACTACTATTTTAAATTACAAAGCTCTCCTATGAATATGATGTTTTTTTTAATTTCTTCCTGAGTTGAGCATTGAAAAAAGCTCTTTATCGCTACATAACCAAGTATCTCCTTCTAGCTCTGACCAATCCACCCATCATTGCAAAATAACTGGTCCTTACTCCTTAATTGCATGTCCATCTTTGCTTGATGTATGGCTCACTATCCTTGGATAGGGCTGGGAATAGGATTTGCAGAGCATGCCAAGTTTTAAAAGAAAGTTCATGCAGCCGTGCACAAGGACCGTTATGAAAAGTCAGAAGGGGAAGTCTTGTAGAACGATCTGAAGATGAAAGAAAGTTCCACCTTTTGCCTACCAGTTGCACTCGCCCCATAGACAAGCCTTTGTTCTGCCCCTTGAAAGCTATAGGGCTATACAGAGCGCCGCGAGTACTAGTATAATTGCACGATAGGGGTGGAAAGTGGCAGTGGATAATCTAAAATATTTGACTCATATTCGTGAGAATGACTATCTGTATCTGAAACATCTGTATCCGAACTAAAACGGAAATGGAAATGGGAGGTATCCGAATTTATTTTACAAACAAAAAATACAAATATGATATAGGATTTTGACACAGATATGGATATGGAAATTGATATATTCGTATCCGAATAAAATTGTCAGAGCTAATTTAAGAAATTATAGCTCCAATATGCCAATTATCAACAATAAAACCCTAAAAGTAGTTGAAGTTTACCTTTTGTACAATTAAAATTGAAATTATTATGCAATATAGTAGTATTTATTCTATCTACATTGACTTATTGCATGTCTTAAGAGGATTATTTTGTGCCACATAGCTATTGACTTAGATTTTAACTAATATGTCGCTATTGTTCGTATCTGTTCAAATTGAGTAAATATTCGATTTGTATCTGTATTCGAGTAACATCTGCTCCGTATTCGTATCAGATATCATCCATATTAACGTTAGTATTATTTTTGACAATATGAAAATGAAAGTGGGAATACCACTATTTGATCTGCATCCGACCCGTTTCCACCTTGCGCGGGCCACCAGTTAATTTGATTCGTAGAAGAAACTGAGCCCTCCTATTTAGCGCATTCGATGCTAGGTAAGCTCTGCAACGCCCAGTGCTCCCCATCATGGGCCTCAGCGCAACGCTCACTGGCACGCACCTCATATGTTTTTTTCGTTTGACTGTTCGACCATTGATCAGTTGCCTCTTTGACCTTTGGCGCATTGACTAGTTTGATTGTTAACTTTTCCAAAAAAGTTTCACGGAAATGAAAAGTTTGAGCATTTGGGAAAAGTTCAATTTTTTTAAAACTTCATGATTCTGAATTCAAAAAAAAATTCATGGTTCTAAATTTGATAAAGTTTATGAGTTCCTAAAAACTTCATGAATTTGAAAAAAAGGCGACACATGTAAAAAAATCAAGAATTTGAGAAAAATTTAAAAATTTGAAGAAAATCTTCATGAATTTTCAAAAAGTTCACGAGTTGAAAAAGAGAGAAAAGCAAAAAAACACAACAAAGAAGAAGCAGTCAAAACACACACATAAAAACTTGTCGAAAGAAAGGTCGGAAGTTAATGGAAGCTTCCCAAAACCAGAAAAATGAAAATCAAAACCGAGAGCAAGCTTCCTATTGGCGCAATGCCTTCTATGGCCCGGTCCTTATATAATCTTGGGGGGGGGGGGGGGGGGGGCTGCCAAGTCGATAGCTTCATCAACTTCTAAGAACAATTCACAAAATTTTAAAACGTTCATATATTTTGAAAAAAGTTCATCGATTTTGAAAAAAATCGACAATGTTGATAACTTCATCGATTTTGAAAAAAACATAAACTTTAGAAAGAGTTCATCAATTTTGAAAAGAGTTCATCAATTCTGAAAAAATCATCAATTTTTTTAAAAAGTTCACGCATTAGTAAAAGAAAAATAAAAATATAGAAAAACATAGAAAAAAAGAACAAAACAGTTCCAAAATAGAGAGAAAAAGGGAACAGAAAAAAAATGAAAAATGAAAAAATGAAAAATGAAAGAAAAAAGCATGAAGAATGAAGAAAGAAGGAAAGAGCGAAAATAATCACATTAGATATTCGTGGCCAGTTGGTTTCCGCTGCTTACAACAAATGAGGAAGTCGATAGTTCGAATCGTCCCACGCACGTGTTTTCTTAGCTCAGAGCTCATGTTGGATCCGTGTAGGCGTTGGGTAGATGAGGCAACGCCTGAAAAGTAAGGGAAATGCGCCGCCCACTCCGACGCAAGTGGTTTTTTGTTTTTTCCTCTTTGATTTTTATTCGGTTTTCTTAATAAAAGCTTTTTGCGCAGTTAGATATTTAAGAGCCTAATATAAATAAAAAATATTTTGAAAAAAAGTTCAATATGAGTTTAAGAAAAAGATCAGTGTATACTAAAAACTATGTTCATCATATATTAAAAAAAGTTCACTATGTACAAAAAATGTTTATTGTGTACTAAACAATTGTTTAACGCACATTACAAAACGGTTTAGTGTCTATTTTAAAAATGTTCATCATATTTTAAACAGTTGTTCGTGGTGTATTAAAAAATTGCTCGCCATGTATTAATAATGAAAAATAAAAATAAAAAAGGCCAAAACAAAAAGAACCGGAAAGAAAACCTAAAGGAAAAATACAAACAAAAAAGAAAAAAAAAACTGCAGCGAACGAACGACAGCACGCACGACAAAAACTTGGCCAGTCCACTTTGCTCGCTTGCGAGCGGCACCTCCTCTATTTTTGCCGCTCTCGGGCGTGATATAGGATCGGCCGGTGAGCTGGCCCAGCACGTACGGGGCGCCCGCGCCACAGGAAGCCAGCGCGGGTTAAAATAGAGTTTCTCCGTGTGGAAGCGGAAGTGGAACCGCGTGGAAGGAGACGCCCTACGGCAGACGGGGCGCGCGACAGCGTTCGGACTTGACCCGGCGCGTCGTACTTCAGACCGTGATTCCGCCGTACATGTACAATGATGCTATTTTAGGAGTGTTGTATAAAATAAATAATAAGATGAAAGAGAAAAACTTATAAGAAAATGTTTGTTTTTTTTATCTAAGAGAAGATAAGAGATGATCTTTTAGCACAATATGTCTCATCATATTTTTAGAAATGACTAATTATTGAAGATAATGTTAAGAGATGATCCATTGTAGATATTTTTTTGTCATCTTTAAATTACATGCAAGACGTAAGATAAGACTATCTTATCAACTATTGTACATGCCCTCAGACATTGAAAAGAGGTCAAGGAAACGCCCCGCACATTTCTACTTCAAAAATTAGAAAAAAAGTGCCTTTTGATGCAAGAATTGCCTTTCCCCCTGTGCTACCCTCAGGAATTACGGTCACAAACTTGCAGTTTTACCGTTGCACTGTGCCAGAAACACACGAGTTAAGGAGCGGGGAATCAGCCGGGCAGCTAAAGCTTGGTAGCCCCATCATGTGTGGTCTACTCCTTTGCCGCAAGTGGCTAAACATGAACAGCAGGAGCCAAGAGCGCCGTGAAGGGTAAAGACACGGGCTCTACTGGAGCAACGACGACCTCAAGCTATACCTATAGCTGCATGCTACGCCTACACTCCATGTTCCTAGATCAGAGACCAATAGCTCCTCCGGTGCGCTTGTCCCGTTGCCGTGCCCTCATGGGCTCTATTCCTCGGGAAATACCTCCCTCCGGCGCGCGCGCGGGGTTGCTTGCAGGTGGAAAGACCCTGTACGCTGGCAGCCGTTGAATCTGGTGGGAACGGTCGGTTTTGCGGCATGGGCATGCATATCGCTTCATCTGGACCAGATGAAGGCCGGAAGAGGAGAAGCAAAAAGGGTCGGGATGATGATGGACCGCTGCCAGGCCCACACATACTCGAATGGGCCACTCACTCAATTCACTAATGCAGTGGGCCTGTGCTATCTTTTCGGTGATTCTAAAAAAAAGTTGCTGGTTTTGTTGCCGAAAATACACAAGAGCTCTTGGGCGTTCCACCCCCTATATGAATATTAAATAAAAAAATACCAAGAAAATTCATAAAAAACTTGAAATTTGGGGATTTCAAACATGGGTGCCCATTCTACTCCCATGTGAATTTTGTGATAAAATATCAGGAAACCTATCTGTCAAAAGAAAATACAGTCCGACCTGACCCATCCAAATAGTTTTCTTTTATACATAGGACTTTTTTTGTCTTTTTTTAACTAAGAATGTGTTTCCTGGTATTTTTCCACGAAACTTCACACGGAAGTAGATTGGGCACCCAGGTTTGATATCTCAAAATTCTAGCTTTTTTTATTTTTCCTAGTTAATTTTTTGAATTTAATAATCATATAGGGAGGTCGAGCACCCGAGTGCTTCAAATCCTCTTTTGTTTTCTTCATCCCTTTTTTTATTCTATGAGAAAGAAGATAAACACATTATTTGATTATTCAAAAGGAGGATGATCTCTGTCTCCTGCAGCGATTGATGCATGCAATCATATATGATTTATTATTGAGAACAACGCTAGGCAATGCCAACCATTGATAGAGAACAAAATATATTCTCTACTTTTTCTCTATCTCTACCACTTAAAAAGAATGTAAAGTTCCGTGTTTCACTTTTCTTCCCACCACCTCTTTGTCCTACCTTTCTCATATGATAATCAATCACTCAAGTACGTCTTACGCTCTTTCCTCCTTCCCCTCTTTCTTTTGATTTTCCCTCCCACCTCAGATTTTTTTTCTACTGGTTTCGTTGAAAACTTATGGATTTACCAAAATAAATCATGTTTTCTTTGGCAAGTGAATAGATGTTGCTTCCTTTTCAAGGAATGATGATTCAGTTGATAGTTATAAACTCCACCTTTTATACGAAATCACGTTAATGACAAAATGGCAAGTAAACCACGGTGATTGCGAATGAAACAAATGTATTTGTACCCCATTGTAACACATGGGCAATTATCTGGTCAATGGAAAAAAAATAAACAAACCATTGCAAGTTGTCAAGCCATAGCCGCTAGGAGATGGGCAGCACCGCAACACCATTGTCAGTTTTCATGCCAATTTCCCTCAACTTGTTGGCTCTCCGATGATATGACACCCAAGACCATCTTCTGGTCTGTGGGTATGTTTTCTCGCATATTAGGGCTGAATGTTCTTGTGGTAACATCTAGACGACAAATACCTATGTATGAAATAATAGTCTTCCTACTCTGACTCCATCCTAGTGTGGACATTGCAACTAGCTTCATGTGGCTAGAAGTACTTTGGTCATACACTACCATGGGACCAACTCGTGATCCAATAGATAGCCATCTAACACTCCTTATAAACTTGGTAGCGATCACAACGACAATGACTTTAGTTTGTTTTGATCAAGACTCTGTTATTTCTTCCCTTCATTCTCCTTTTTTTTCTCCAATGATTCGATATGAAACGTCAGTTTGGCATCTTGTCTTATAGGCTCCTCAAATCCTTAGAGGTTAATCCGGCTTGTGCATTTTTTGCAGCTTCTTCATAAAAGATTTGGAAGAGCATCGATATGCTAAGGATGAAGATCATAACTTCATATAACCTTTTGTTTTATCATGGGGTTCTGTTGCTCACGTTTATTTAGTTATTCTCATCCAATGGTTATATCTTTCTTTAATAAATATAGGCCTGATTGAGCTGCATCTTTCCAAAATACACCACATTATGCAAGGGCCCATCTCTTGTGTGTGGGATGTATTAATTATTTATTTTAATATTATGAAGACATGTTTCTCCCATTTACTGCTTCATTGCAAAATACACCGCATTCTAGGCATGGACGCATACCTATAAGCACAACTTGAACTCTGTTTTGTATACGATTATATATGTTGCTAAGAAACAACAAAAAATGATTCTGAAACAAATTTCACAGAAAATATAATGATATTGAATCTAAATAGTGTCTTTATGCATTCAAGTGTGGAGTTGCGAGGACATCGACCAAACTAATTCAAAATCCAGAAGCATGTAAGATCATTTGTTGGGGGTTAGTTGTGTGCTTGCTAGCATTGCTCTACATCTCAACTTATCTCTATCACTATGTGCATGGCTATATAGAGCATCCCATACTTTCTGCTCATATCGTCATTGAAAAATTGTTGGCTTGCACTGAGGTTCTTGCTTGCACTGACACTACTTCAAGCCTTGCATTTTAGCAATTAACGCTCATTTATGTACTTCTTTATTAACGTTCATGGTAGTGCCTAGTCACTCATCAACCCTTTTTTTGAGTTTTGCCACTCTGAAATTTGTATGCCACCAATAGTCCTTATTGCCTACAGAGTATAAGATGGTAGGGTAAAACTTTCTGTAGAGGCTGCAGTTTTTTAGAGGGCCACAATCAAGTATCTGTCCATCGTATCTATCATGTGTGTTGTGGGGACCAAATAACATTTCTAAATCAACCTTAATATGTAATTTTCGTTTACAAAAGTCCAAGTAAGCATGAACATGTACACTTATAAATATTTGTCTTCGAAGATCTTTCTAAGCGCAACTACCAATTATGATATTCTTACTTACGGTCATTAAGATCTTACATATGTGATGTTCTTAGTTGGGCTATATATAGATAGAACAATTCATAATTTGTTTAGGCATGGTATGAAGATCTAATGGATGCAATCTGTTAGGTACAATCATGAATATCTAACGGATGCGAACTATTTAAGTAGATCTAACTAATGTGCTCTAGGTACACTTATCCAGATCTAGTGGTTGTTTATATCCTAATAGAGAGATGATCCACTAGATCGACGACTGGGTGTTTTACATTTTTAATAGAATTTAAAGCATATCCCTATTATTTTCTATAAAATTCTTTTACTATATAATAGATAAATTAGTCGATTAGCCAAAGGCCCCAAACTCTAATCAGTTCCATCACATCCAACCCCCTACAAGGACACTAGAGAATGCCACAACTAGAGGTCTCTCGGTGGACAATGGTGGTTGGGGCTCTCATGTTTCTCCTGTCGTGGTGGTTGCCCTTCAAGGAGGAGGATGGCAATCAAGCACCTCTGTCACCGCTGAACGGTGCCACGTGACCATCATCCTTAGAGTCAAAAATGACGACGAGGAATCATGGTTCTCGTGGAGGCATATTGAGTTGTCTACCTACCTTGAACCTAGGTGAACACCCTAGGACCGACTTGTCGGACTAGGTAGTGGACGCACTTCGATGTCGCCGTTTTCTAGGAGGCATTGGTGACGATGGCCTAATAATGTTTTGTGGTATGGCGAGTAAACATGAAGCACAATTTTATTTTGCAGGCGAGTCAATGTGCTATTTTTAGAGATGGCATTAAAGGAAACTTGCCAAGTCGAAGACTTTTGTCGCAGACTTCTTTTTATGCAAGAATCAATAAATTGCATGATATGATTTTTCATTCATGTTATATGTAACATCTAGCTTTTCTTAGCACATTTTACCATAGTGATCATTTTCGTTGTTTGTAATAAATACTTGTGTGCATCCTCGTTGATGCAAAGGCCGGGTGCAATAGAACTTCTAATGTCCAAAATAACATCCTTACATCATTTCATTGCTAAAAGAAACAAATGAAAGTTAGGACTTTTTTTTGTTTGGTGTGATCGAATGAGTGATACATACAACGAAATAATATCTTACGGGTGGATATATATAAAGAAGATATTTTGTCTTGGCAAACATTTTTTTTTTCGGGTTGTTCCGGCAAACATGACTAGATGTTCCAATGGTAAACCTCCCAGAGCAACGTGAAGTAGTGCAACGCATGTTAATGATTGGTTAGCAAGTGTATATAAAGGTTGTACAACGTACTGTGTGGCAAGCAGCATGTGACTATGACATGACGCGCCGGCCTAACCTTTTGGAATTAGAGCAAAAAGGCCGACCATATTGATACACTCGACCCCATATGAACCCTATATAATTCGTAGCTAGGACAGTGGCCATGCCTGAATAGCCGTTGGATCGACAGACTACGCCGTGTTGTACTGTCAGTGTATGTGCATGTCACGCCTCACCATGCATATAACAAACCCCAATACATGGTCGACATAAAATTAATTGCTCGCACACACGTACTAACAAAAAACCAACAGGGTCCTCCCCATCACATGAAACAAGGAACCAACTCAAATGCATGTATTGCTCGTCGTGTAACGACATATAAATCAGCAGTCCCTGCTCCCAAAGGAAAAAAGAAAAGCAGCGGCGACGTACGTGGCTCATATTTTTGTAATGCCGGCCAGGACATCCACGTCAAGATCGATGACTATCCAGCTAACGATTTGAAAAGTAACTAGCGCCGCCATAATAGGACAACCTGCTGATAGAAGGTTAGATTATTTGTCACAAGACACACCATGCATTAATCAAACATACCAGAGGACTAGAAAACATTAGGATATGATATGATGATCATTTTTCTATTGCTAAAGAATGTGTGCATGTCTACCAGTGTAAAAATGCGCTCTGGTTTTGACACCGGCTATTCAGAGGTTTACAGCTCCATAAGTTACAAGGTCTTAACTCCTACGTGTAGGTACGTACCAACCCATGCAGTCAGAGTCTACTGCGCATCTTTTATATCGCATGTCTCCTGTCAGTGACTCAGCCACACACACAGCCGGTAGTGTATTGCTAATTTTCACCATATAGCTGTGTGCTCCTAGCAATGGAGTATAGTACAGTATGAAAATTTGAAATGATGCACGGCACGCCCTAGGCCAACACACACACGAGAGCAAGCAAGCAAGCAAGCAGTCACAGAGAAATTTCCAAATCTTGGGCAGCGCATTTAACTCAACCACTCCCCCACCGGCTGCCGCGCGCGCGCGCCTCTCCCCATTTCTAGGGTTTCACGGCCTCTCCTACGCTATCGACGGTCCAGATGGCGACGGACGGCCGGATGGTGCACAGAGCCTCCACAGCAGCGGGCGCGGCTGTAGGTCCGACCCTCTGCGGCCGTGTTCTTGTCACCATTCACCCCGTTCTTTAATGCCTTCTCTTTTCTCCATGTGGCCTTGCCGGTGGCCGTTTCAATGCATGCATTTGCGCGCCCTGTGTCACTGACAGGTGGGCACGGAGAGCGCCACGAACGCTGTACGGCCCACGCCTCAGTCGCTGTGCAGTGCACCATTCCTCAATGAATGCACGGTGGTGGGTATTTACTCTGTTGAATATGTTGGTGACTCCGAAAAAGAAATGATTTGCGTGATGATGTGGGTAATCATTCACACATCATGAGCGGCCACCCACACTGGACCATGTCGCCGTGTGTCTATACATACCCGGCCTCCTCACCCACAGCCTCCTGCAAGTTGCATAGCGAGAGAGTTGCACGAGAGAGGGTGAGGAGGCTAGAGGTAGAGGATGAGAGGATATGAAGCTATTTTGCTTCTGGGTGGAATGTTGTCTGGTTCAAGGTCTCGCTCTGGTTTGAGGATGGAAAACTTTCATTTCTCTCAGCTTCCTGCGATCTCGGACCAGGCTTCATTCCCCTCAGAGATAGCTTCAACCATGAGATCTAGACATAGTAGCCAGCCAAGATTGTTGATGTTTCTTGGGTAGATTATTCTTCTGAACCATTTCGAGTTTATATCGAGGAGATTGTTCTCGGTGAAGTTTCTTGGGGGGGGGGGGGTGTGGGAAGCGAGAGTTTGTTTCCTGTTCTTCCCCTTTTCTTCTTGCACTTCACAGTGCTTTATTTGTTTCTTGCGTATGTTTGGTGAGGACCGAGGTTGCTCTCACACTTCCGCTGCGTTTTTTGTTTGTTTGTTTACGTTTAGTCGGAACGGAGGAAGTTCTTACACACTTGACTGCACTATTTTTGTCCGTCTGTTGGGAGAACCGAGAAAGGTTGAAGATTGCTGTAATGATGGCTTGGCTTTGACTCCGCTCTTTCCCATGTCTCTGGCATGCAGCAGCTAGAAAGTTTCATCATTGCCTCGTGATTGGGAGGGTCGTCTTCGCTTTCTCTCTCCTCTCCCTCCTTTCTCTCCTCTATATCCAGATCTGAGATCACCAACTTGATTGCCCTCTTTGCTTCCGGGAATCCATCTGCCTTTGGAGCGAGGCTTTTGTTGCATGGTTTTGATTCTTCCAAGCAGCTAGCCACTGAACTAGATGCAGATCCGTACGTAGATTTTCCTCCAGTGATGTTAGTAGGTCTTGACTCTTGAGAGCATATGGTGCATGCATGTTTTCAGTGCAAGATTCATACTACTCGTATGTTTCTGGAGCTCAATTCATATGGATGTATATGTATGTTGGTGTGTTTTTTCTTCGCAGGTGCAGTATAAATTAGGCCGGTGTCTTTAATTTGTTATTATTGCATAATTAGCAGTTCAACTTATCTTTTACCTTCAGGGTTTAGGGATGGATCTGCATCAAAAGAATGAAGTAGCTAGCCGGAACTCGGAAGAAATTGTGATGTAGTATTGTGCTGTCTTGTACTGTGTTGTTGTAACCTGCCATGATCGTTTGCTAGTAATCATGATACATTGATACTTCGATCGTTTGGGCAAAAGTAAACTTTGTACGTATGAACGTATGGTACAATTTTATGAGAGAAGCATTGTCCTCTTGTCTACCATGTACTATTTAACACTTGGTATCTTCTGTGTTGTAGCTCTGCTCCAGTTTTGGCACAATGTTTCTCTCATAACTGAGTATAATCATGTTCTCGCATTTTCTGAATTTCTAACTGACAGAATCATTGCTTGGAGAAACCCCATAAATCCTGAGCAACAGTTCCCAATCAATTTTATGTTGTGTCATGTTCAGTGTATGCGGCCTGGCTGCCCGCATGATCTGCTCTGGTCCTTTGTTCGCTATTCATCATGCGATCTTCTTCATATGGATCTCCATTTGTCTCAACTTAATTAATCTCACGATACGTATATATTTCTGTATATCATCTTCATAAATAGATGACATCCGGCGAACTGATGATAACCTTACATCCACGAAAGGCTTATTTAGATCTACATGCGCTAGCTCTTGCTACATGCACAGGATTTTGTCTAGGATAATTTGTGTCATTGTGTGTTATGTCAGCATGTGGGAAGGAAGTTGTACGTACGTCAGCTTCTGCAATAACACATATCTGAAAGGGGCCAATTTAACTAACCAAATGGTGCTTTTCGAGTATTGAACCACGAAATTCAAGGTGAAAACCCGGTCTGATATTTTTTTGCTTGCACCTGGTAATTGGGATGTTCACATGTCATTCACTTGTTGAAGACATTGCTTAGAGATTGCTCGGACTTGCTTCCAAGGTTGCAAACCCATGATTTGGCATTCAGTAGTTGGAATGGCGCAAGAACATTGGTTTGGGAGAACCTTTCTCTTGGTTCATCTGCTGTCAAGAGTGGTGGTTGATGTTTGTTGTTGTGTGTCGTTGGTTGCTTCAGCATAACGTTTATTGTGTCATGTTTTTTTAATTTGGTTGTGACATCCTTGATTTCTCGACTAGGACTAGGTCTAGACATGCATTTGTGGTGTCATGTTTGTTATTTTTGTTTTATTAGTAGTTTGGTTTTGGCATCCTCGCTTTCTCGACTAGGACTAGGTCTTGATATTGAGTTGTTGTGTGGGTCATGTGTGCTTTGATATCAGTTTCATATTACTATAAAATCATTTAAGAAAGCCATTGCTATTATATTTTTTTATTAAGATATAAAAGCTAAAGAAACCGTGTTCATCAAACCGACCAGATCCACAATTAATTTTTGTTTGACTTACTCTTTCCATCCACTAAGCAAAAAGTCACTCTCAAAATAACGAAATAGTGGCAGACATCAAACGCAACTCACAACAAAACATAGTAAGTACTTGCTTTTAGAATTAACTGTGTAACAGTAACCAAGCTAAGGCACATGGCATAACTACTGGAATCTGGTTATAAGCCGAGTAACAGAAATCGGCGAAAACCCAAAAACACTTGACAAAGGCTTTGCTGAGTGTTGTACTCGACAAAGGCATTGCCAAGTGTTGCACCCAGCATACCCCCTTCAGGCAAAGCGGGCTATGGCAAGTTCCTTTCGTCTGGCACTTGACAAAGAGATCTCATGAAGACTACTAATCTTGCTCATTCCCTCCGGACATATCGCCGGAATCTCCTAAATTCAGCCCATATCATTCTACTATGGAAGAAGGATGCTCCTGACAACCCGCTTGATTACAAGCTGGTAAGTTTGATGCATAGCATTGCCAAGATCCTTTGCAAGCTACTGGCTAATAGGCTTGCCCTAGAGCATGATTCCCTTGTATCACATTCCCAGAGTGTTTTCATTAAGAAGAGATGTATTCAGGGCAAGTTCCTTTATGTGCACAATATCATCAAAGAGGCCCAGACAAAAAAGAAGCCAATAATTTTCCTTAGGCTTAACATTGCCAAAGTGTTTGATTCACTTGGTTGGGGATATCTATTGGAGGCCTTGTTTGTTTTTAGTTTTGGTCAGCTTTGGAAAGTCATCGTATCTGCCTGAGCTCTTCTTCTTCTTCTTCTTCTTCTTCTTCTTCTTCTTCTTCTTCTTCTTCTTCTTCTTCTTCTTCTTCTTCTTCTTCTTCTTCTTCCAGAATTTGGCTTAATGGCACTCATGGAACCTTCAAGCACATGCGTAGACTTAGATAGGGGACCCCTTTTCTCCGTTGTTGTCCAGTTTGGCTATGAAACCCCTTCCTAGACTGATGGATCTTGCCACGGAATGTGATGCTTTATCCCAGCTTGGGCCTAAGGCTACCAGACTTGAAACAAGCTTATATGTGGATGGTGTGGCATTATTTATAAACCATATCAAGGAGGATGTGGTAGCGGTCAGAGCAATTTTGGAAAAAATGGTGATGCCTTTGGACTAAAGATCAGTGCTAAGAAATGCATTGCATATCCGGTTAGGTGCAAGGAGCTTGATTTCCATGACATCATCCAAGATTTTGGTGGGATGGTGGGCTCTCTCACTTGTTGCTACCTAGGCCTTCCACATAGTCACCGCAAGCTTAGGAGAACTAAGGTCCTCCCTCTCATTGTCGACATGGATGGTAGACTTAAAGGGCGGAAAGGCAAACTCATGGATGGTAGATTTATAAACTCTATGTTGACGTCTATGGCAACCTACTTCTTAACCGGTTTTGCAGTTGACAAATGGGTGAGAAAGAAATGGAGAAGATTCAGTGGAACTTCCTATGGAATGGCAATGAGGAGTGAAGCGGAGGCTAACCAGTTTCGCAGTTGATGAATGTGCATAAAGAAAATGGAGAAGATTCAGTGGAACTTCCTATGGAATGGTGATGGAGAGTCCATTAGAGGCAAGTGCCTTGTTAAATTGAAAAGGTCTGTTCCCCAAAGGATTTGGGAGGTCTAGGCATTAAAGATATAGTCCGCTTCAACCATACACTCTGGCTACACTGGGGTTGTATTGAGTGGAGCTGCAATCCAAGGCCTTGGCAGGACACCCCACCCCTTGCGACTTTATGGGCATGTTGCTTATCTCTGCTTGCATGGAGATAATCCTACGTAATGGGAAGCATGCTTGATTCTAGAATGATCGATGGTTTCTTGGCATGGCTTTCACGGCTATCACCCCCAGTTTGTTCTACTTGGCATGAACAAAAAAATCTCATCATAAGAGACACACTAGCTGGTAGTTGATGGATGAAGGGTTTTGAACGAATTAACACCGAGCAGCTCCTCGACCAACTTATCACGCTATGGGACCTTCTACAACTCATTGCCCTTTCTAATGTTCCTGATAACATCCATTGGAAGCTTGCAAATAACGACTTCTACTTCACCGTGTATACCTATAATGCAACGTTCATTGGTTGCACTGCTTAACCCTACTGCATGCAACTTGGAAGATCAAGGACAAGCCAAAGATGAAGTTCTACTTGTGGCTTGCGATTCAGAATAGGAACTGGACCACAAGTCGTCTAGTGATGAGGTGCTGGCCACACAATGACATGTGTTTGTTTTGTGATCAGGTACTCGAGTCGGCTATCCATCTCACACTTGCCTGCCCTTTTTCCCATGAAGTTTTGCTCCCCTTCCATCAAAGAGCGGGCTGCGAATGCCGGTACAACATTGATGACAATCAAGGCATTGTGGAGAAGGATATGGGCCCTGCACAAGCACCCAGAATTTTCCGCGCAGATCACCTTGGTTGTTTATGTGGCATGAAATCTTTGGAAAGACAGGAATAAGCACAACTTTGAGGGAAAGAGGTGCTCCCTGAAACTGTAACTGCTCTTGCTAGAGACGAGATTTGTTTGTTGAAGGAGGCTACAACATAGCTTTTCCTAGTGTTTAGAGTGTATTCCTATGAGTGTGTGGGTTTCAAATCTCTGTATGAAGCATTGGAACCTTGGTTCCTTTCCCCTCTTCTAATATGAAAAGGAAGATCTACTGCCATTGTCCCTTAAAAAGAGTATGATGAGTGTCAAAAGAAGGTACTCAGCAAAATAAAGTAGATTGGCGGCTAGCCAACGGAAATAGCGCATGCCGTGTAGCATTTGTTTGTCGAGTGTCAGGAGGAAGGTACACCAAACCGCTCGGAAACATGGTGAGGTAATACCCTGCATCTTGCTTTGTTTTGTATTGATGTGGGATCACCTCACGTGAGGGGATTACAAGAGGATGGTGAATGTAGCTACTTAGAATTGTGTGTACGTAGTAGATGGATGTGAGCTACGCCTAGCCTCGCCTTATAAAGGGGGCAAGAGTTATGATTTACAGGGATCCTAACTGACCTTGGGCGTGAAGCTTCCTTGGCTTGTCACCAAGATGAAGTTCTTCCTCCGAGCTGGGCCCCGGACTGCCTCCTTGAGCCATGTAGTCACCACCCCCTAGGCCCCAAGGCCGTCCCAACACCGGGCATCCCGGTAGATGGGCCACCCCTAGTGTATTGTACCGTAGGGGAGTGCATTCGCAAGAATGACGCGCAAAGGAATTGACGAGGGTCCACACAAGTGGTGGTCCATATTGACTATCATGATAACTTTTTTTCTAAGCGGTAGACTCATATCCTTTCTTTTCGATAAGCATGTCTTGGGTTGGTACACAAATAAGATCTCCAATAGCGGGCGATAAGAGATCCATATGAGAAAACATAACTAAATGGGCTTTTCCCTTGGTTCCGATGATAAAGGTAGATGGACAATCATTTGATATCTTGTCTCATGGTAGCCTGCTCCAGTCCCCTTATGAAACTTTTGATTACTGGGTTAGCTATACACTTTACACATCAATTTTCGAGCTCCACTATTATCTACTACATTTACAAGGTGCAAAAAATAGGATTTCTCAAAGAATTTCTCTACTAGTAAGATTGTATCACACACATGACTTGGCACAACTAGGAAAGTAAGATAAGATAAATCCTAAGTTTCTAGAATACTTCTATAAGAAATGCTCATCGAGTGAACATTCTCCATATTATGCCTTGAAGAGGACTCAAGCCTCCACGGTTGCATTTTGCTAGTGCATAAACCCTTTTGATCTAAAAAAGACCTAAAGTTAATGATTTATCAACAGGTAATTGTGCTTCAACACCTAACCAACGAGCTACTACTCTTTCATGCACCCCTTCGGAATTGGAAGCACCAAATATTTGTCTTCAAAGTTATCAGCTACTACCTCGATAGTTACCATGGTTGAAACTTGGTCCTCTAGCGTCCATTTTTTTCCTAATATGATAGAACATTTCTCCAGACTCAGTTTTTGCCCCTTCCCACTTCATAAGAAGCCAGAGACTCTTTTATGATCAAACATTGAGTGAGACTATATTTAAGGAAAAATAGGCAATCATCCACAAAGAGTGCTTGAGATACTCCTAACGCTTGTCACCTAATTTCCAACTCTTCAGGATCTCTCCTATATACAAAATCGTTCATTACCAGATATAATGCATCATGCACAAAAAAAAAATAAGGTGATGGGGGATCACCTTGTCTAATACCTCGGGAAGTTGAGAAGGATAGAAGATGCTTCCCAACTAGAGAATTTTACCGAGGTTACATACTCCATAATCCACTTAATCCATGTATTCACACATCCGGAGATAATACCATACCCTTAAAAACTAATCCACTCTATCATATGTTTTGTCCGTGTCCAACTTGCATGCATAGAAATTCTCTTTATGATCTTTCGTCCATATTATGAAAAATTCGAATGAGATGAGAGCATTATCTGTAATTACTTTTGCAAGAATGAAAGCACTTTGGGTCGCCAATAGCATCCTACCCAGAAAAAGACATATACTATTTACAAGACATTTAGAAATCATTTCATAAATGACATTACACAAGCTAATAGGGTGGAAGTCTTTATGGTCAAATGGACTCTTCAGGTTTGGAATAAGCACAATAGTGGTGTCATTCACTCCAGGGGCATGCTTCTAGGAGAAAAATAATATTTAACGACTCGCTATAATATCTTCTTTCAGTAATTCCCAGCCCCTCTGAAAAATCTTGTTGGAAAACCATCCGAAGTCGAAGCTTTAACGATACCAATAAGGAACGGGGCATTGCTAATGTCCTCATCTAAAAATCTGTGCACAGCAGAACACATATTTACGATTAACTTTGGGGGTGCACTATGGATAAAATAAAGAAATGACCTGCCGTAGATTTGCCAATATATAAGTTCTGGAAAAAAGTCATTTGTTATAGAGTGAACTTCGGCAATATCCTCCAGGATTAAATCATCTACCTTTTTAAGGCCCAATATATTATTTTTCTTAGCACACCAAGAGGACTTCCAGTGAAATTACTTAGTATTCTTATCACCACATTTTAACCACTCAATTCTCTATCTTTATTTCCGCGCATCTCTCCTTTAAAAATACAATTCATCTATACCAGGAAGTATATTGTTCCTCTTCCAAATAGCCACACTATCCCTCCTACTGGCTAACATCTCAGCTCTCTTCCGAGTCCACTTTCTTGTGTGTGGACAAAACCAATATGTTTCTTGCTCCACCCATGTAAGGATTCCATTCATCCTGTAAATTTTGTAGCCATATTTTCTAAATCCATAATAGCCCCCCTTTCTCCCAACAAAACTTCCCACAATCATTAAATAAACTCCCCTCATGTTCCCAATAAGATTCATATCTCAAGCTACGATGAAATAGTCTCGTACAAGAGGGGCCAAAGAGATGAACAAGCTAAGGAAAATGATCTGATCTGGAAGAGATAGTGTGAAAATACCTGACATTAAGAAAATACAGAATACCAATTCGGGCAACCCCTGCTGTTGTCTAAGTGGACTCTAACATTCCTTCTCCCCTTCTGCTTGTTATTAAAAGTCCAAGGAATCCCAACAAATCCCAAGTCGAAAAAGTTACGATGGGGTCATGGAAATTTTTCATCGTACATCAAGATCTACAGTGAGAGGAAAATGCTCACGTTGCCACATAGCTACATTGAAATCTCCAACCATGAACCAAGGACCCATACCTAAAGGTTTTATTCTCCGAAGTAAACCCCACATTACATGTCTCCTAGAAGTAGAAGTTGCACCATACACAAAGGTTGTCCTCTATTTTGTTTTACTTGGTTGAAAAACATGCATGTCAGTAAAATGCTCACTAAATTTATTAGGACGCAACTATCATCCCAATAAATTACTACAACTTTTCCTTTACCTAAGATGGCACAAAAAAACATGAATCATGCCAAGGTGGAGGCGTAACCCCTCCACCCACGCCTTATTCTGCCTAGTCTTCAATAAGAAAACAATTTTCAGCCTATGTGTCTTCAGAAGATACATGAACTCATGAAAACATTCATGGTTGAACAAGGCCTCGACAAACGCGCCCGCAATTCCCCTCCAGCTCCACGGTTGGTAGCTCCATTTCTTGCCATCTCATTTCCTTATATTCCCATACGGACTCCATCCTCTTCTCATTGTACTCACCCTCTCTCTCTCCTCCACCTCCCTATTTACATAAGTGATCAATCCATCAACACCCATTACAGCTTCTACATGACCCATACACCCGTTCGCATGACACATCATCATACAACATATGCTCAAAACTCTCGGCACTGTAATTTTCAAAAGAGAACACTAAGTCACTACCTATAGCGAGAGAATTAGCCACCATACATTTTTTTTACATGTAGCTCTGTCCAACATAGCCCTTTAAGCCCTCGCTGCAACCTTCGCTCTCGCTTCCTTTTGCATGCACTTACACTTGCCCTTCAAACCAGCGTAGGAGGTCTTCACCTTTCTCCTCGGCTGAACACTGCCCTCCATAGCTGTTTCAGTAGTCCATCGCACAACTGAGCTGTTAGGGCAACTCCAACGTGGATCACCAAATTGAACGGCACCAAATGTTCGTCGACACGTCTAGATGTGTCTGTGGGCAGCGATAGAGGCGGAGGCCATCCAAACGCAAGGACCAAATGTCTGCCCCTTTTCCTAAAAAATAGGAATAAAACTAAATCAAATCTCTGTCTCCGATCCAGCATCACTTTGATAAATGTATCTAAAGAAATAACAATTCAAGCACACATTTAAATCTGAAAGGTGTTCAACAAGTTTTTTAAATTCATCGATCCCGAAAGCAAAGGAACTAGCTGCCCATGCCAAAGACCTCAATTTTTGCACTCCTCGAAAGTGGCCTTCATCTCAAGCTTCCGCTCCTCGAACTTGAAATTCTTCATAAGCACATTTTGCTCCCGGTTCTATGCCTACCGAGATTTATCCAACAATGCATCAATGTGAAGGGCTTGCCCTCCCTTAGTTTGATCCGGTTTACGGGTTTCAGACATTGACATGTGTGTGGACAATTTTTGTGACTGTCATTGGATGACAAAAAATGTTCGAACCGTTCAATCCGAATATTTGTGGGTGATTTTATTGATCTGAATTGGAATTGCCCTTAGCCACGGGCAGAACAGGGCCAGGAGCACCCTACCTTTTTTCTTTCTTTCTTTTTTTGATAATAGCACCCTAGCCTCCTTATGAAATGGCAGGATCACCCTACCCGCCCATACAGAATTGGTTCCGCCAAACCTTGGTCTGACATATGAGACACGAACAGCGTGCATAAAATTACCGTGTAGTGTTACTCACATTAACCGTCTCGTCAACGGTATAGACACCCGAGGAATTTCTGCATGCATGGTTGACTGTACCTAGGTACTGCGAAATGCGTCACATAGACGTAACTTGTACGCATGCCGTAAAACTGCCGGTACTACGACTGGTATTCCACGGGAGCAGCAGAAGCTACGATCGAGTAGGACTATAGACGTGTCGTGTGCGAGTGAGTGAGAGCAACGGGGACACGGCCGGGATGCGTGCGTAGGGTGGAGCAGCTAGCTACTCGAGCTACGGCTTGGTGAGAGGAAAAAGAGGAGTCACCGTGCACTTGTAGGCAGCATTCATGGCCCGGCTGTAGCTCTGCACCAACGACGCACGGAGCAGGGGCAGGAGCGCTGCACGAATTCAATCCTGCGCTGTGCGCCTGTGCCCAAATTGACCTAGGTTTTCTGGCCTCCCAGTTTTTGAAGAAAGCACCCGGGGCCCGGCCGGCCGGTCGGCATGGACGATAGACACCCTTGTTGCTCCTCATCGACGCTGTTCAATATGAAAGCTTATTTTTGTGTAAAGAACACGTCATTGTGTACCGTTGACACCGGGTGATGCACCACACCTCACGTAGAAACAGATCTGACCGGAAACACGGTACGCAAACAATCCGATGAGCGCTTTGTAGATCCGAAACTCCACATGCCCGGAAGGGGCCCCATCAGGATGCACGGCGGATATGGGATGTTCTAGGTCGACCCGATCGCCCCTAGGGCAGAGGTTCGCCGTCCTGCAATAAGAAGAACGAACGAAGAATAAGAAGAAAAAGAACAAGGGAGAAGGTAAAGATAAATGGAAATTGGTTTTATACCCTTAGTTATGTCCCCCTCGTCAGGATTGCTCCTAGTTTTTGGAAACACGTGGTCTTGCCCAACCTACTTTGGCGTCTTGCTTCTGCCCTTTGACCGTTTGACCGTCACTTTGAAAACTTCATAACTAATTGATACTAAATAAAAATGCAAATAAGATACCAAAATGTTCGGAAAAGCATCACTTGTATGTCAATGTCACTTGCATTTATGACAAAAGTGTTGGTAAGTGCTCATCCGAGTTTTAGCTCTTATCATACCACCATGAACAGTATAAACTAAAATAATTTAAAAAATTCAAAAAAAAGTTGGTCGAAAAGAAAGACAAATGTTTTAAGTACTTGCCAAGTTTCATCAGGGAATGAAATTCGTGGAAGTCGTGGCAAAAAAAAAGCAATACTCGAAAATAGATGTTTTTTTGGCACGACTTCCAGGAATGTCATTCCCTAATGAAACTTGGCAAACACTTACAATATTTGTCATTCTTTTCCACCAACGTTTTTTTGATTTTTTTTGGATTTTACTGTTCATGATGGTATGATAAGAGCTAAAAATTGGGTGGGCACTTACCAACACTTTTGTCATGAATGCAAGTGACATTAACATACATGTGATGTTTTTCCGAACATTTTGGTATTTTATTTGCATTTTTCTGATTAGTATGAATTAGTTATGAAATTTTCAAAGTGACGGTCAAACGGTCAAAGGGCAAAAACGCAAGACCCCAAAGTGGTTTGGGCAAGAGCACGTGTTTTCAGAAACTATGGGCAATCCTGACGAGGAGGGTACATCTAAGAGTATAAAACCAATTATCCCAAAGATAAAAGGTGATAGATTGATTTGCCGATTGTGCGTTGTACAATCGTCCGTCACCTCTAATCTATCTAGGAGGCGGCTGGACTTCCGGTACAAAAAAAACTTCAAATTTCATCCAAATCTTTCCAAAATTAACCGAACTTGAATTTATGTGATTCTTTTCTTAGAAAAAGGAGGATTACCCCCGGCCTCTTCATCAGAATTGTGCACGCAACCATATTATTAAAGCAAACGATCTCAAGTACAAAGTATGGTACAAAGTCTAAAAAAGAATAGTAATGAAGCAAAATATTATCATAACCAGCATAAATAGGACCAAATGACTAAACACCTGTCCTATTATTGGACCGTCATCCAAATCAGTTGTAAGTATTCCGTGTTACCGTCCCCCAATGGTTACATCCAGAAGTCATATGCTCCTTGGCTTTCGCATGGCTGAGTGACGACCATGTACGGGTCCAGCCAGTTAGTCTGTATATAACCTGCAAAAAAATATGATAGTTTGTTAAAAATCACATCATTTCGGCAATTTCATATAACCCAAATTAATGCACACACCTCTACTCGAATATGTGCTGCTATTTTAGACTCTACCCATTTAGCCGCGTTGCAAATAATGTGGCTATGCTATTAGGGGACTAACATTGAAGCTGACTTATAGCGTACGTCGTAGTAGCCTGTTAATGCATTTGATAAAAATATGTTGGATAGTTTCATGTTCATTGCAAAAACAACATCGCTTACTACCCATCTAATTACATCTTGCCAAGTTATCCTTAGTCAGAATCACATCATTTGCATAGACCACATAAATACATTTATTCTTAAAGATACCTTAACCTTCCAAATATGATGTGACTTTGGAATTGGACCAGGGTTTATCAAATCTAATACATAGATTTCACCAAGAAAACTCCTGAGAGTTTCCAGTGAATTTTATAAAATTGGGGGGGGGGAGGATTTCACTTCCCTGACATCTGCACCAACCATGGATGCACACAACATTTTAAGCATGAGTACTAGGATTTTTAATCTTGATTACGCACCAAGCTTAGTCCTCAAGGGAAAATGCATGAGTACCGGAAAAGTCTGGTCCTTAAGAATAAATAGGAATCTAAATTCGCCTCAATAAGGATTTGAACCCGGGTGTTGGGTTTGTACATCTACTCTCCTAACCAGTTGAGTTAGGCTCACCTCCAATTTTTTTGAGAGTGTTGGATTTGTACATCCACTCCCCAACCAGTTGAGCTAGGGTTTAGGTAAGCCTGAGATGGTAGTTCGTTTTTTTGGGTCCCATAGGTCACAAACGACCTCGATGAAAATGAGTCCAAAAGCAAATTTAACCGTTTGAATGAGGCGAACAACTTTCATGTTAATGTTTTTTTTATTCAAGGACATCTTGAGGGCCAAATCACTCATGCGACCCATCAGACATCACCCACACGGGTGTCTCATGCCTCGGGTCATTTTTCACTCATGGTCGGTCCGCAGTGCATCGGTTCTAATTTTTGCATTCGACCTCGCATTGAGATGATTTATATATTAAAGTTGATTGGCTCGACGAGAAAACAATCCATGTAGGACACTCCTTCATCCGAGGCCATCTTGGAGGCGTAATTGGCGAACAATATTCTAAATACAAAATTTTAGTACGTTGAGCACAGTTTCGGCGCTTTAGATGAGATCGGATGGTGATGACCCAAACATCAAATTTTATCATTTTGACAATACGGAAGTCTCTCATATTGAGAACCTTTTCATTTGTGGGCATCTTAATTAAATTTTTAAGCATGCCAAAATCTGGTGTCAACACGGGCCCCCTGTTTTTGTCAAAGCTTATGTGCCGGAAAATAACTTGCACTAACTTTGTTCTAAGGATGATGGCAACACTCCATGGTCCATTTTGCATGTGTTTAGGACAATATGTATATATTGGTCATCCATACTGTTAGAACGATGATTGTGTATCGACCATTTAGATTAGCTACAAAAGTGTAGCTAATCGAACGTATGATGATGTGATAATACCCTTGCATGATGTAAGAAATTATATTGCACCCATGGATCGAAATAAGCCCATAGAGGGTAACCAATCATATCTGAGGATGAATTCGATGGCATCGGCATTAATGACATAGCTGAAGAATATGTTGAAACCTTCGGCTTTGTTGTTCATAGCATTCACTCTTCTTTTTCTTCACCTTTGTTGCACTTCTTGCAATGGAAGCTTACATATCATTCTTGTTTTGAGTGCTTCCTTTGAGAACCCATGCCATGTTGCTCGTTTCTAGCTCTTGTGCACTAAACTTTTGCAATTTCTTCTTTTGCCAATATGATAAGTTGAGTGGGCGCCCCGATTGTGATTTTGTTTGAAGTAAGGACAATTCTTGTTTTACCTTGTGCACTCTCAACCTTTTCTCTTTACATTTGGCACTTGATTGATTTGCCTCGTTGCGTTTAGTAGCCAACGTCAACATTTTGATTGTCTTTTTTTATTTGACATCAAATCTGAAGTAGCACTCTTACGACCATAATGTGGTAAACTTGCTTGACCACCACTTTCTTCTTCCTTGAGCTCTGAACCAATTCCTTATGATTGAAACGGTTTTTGACATGTAATTGTTCAAATGTTGATCTCCTCGAAGCTGCATAATATTGGTGAGATGGTCTAAAATAAGACAGAGAATGTGCCCATATATCATACCTGTCCCATGATGGATATGGATTTACATAATCATAGGGAGGCATCCACGACATTGGCATTGATGGCACAAAATAAGGATATGAATATGTTGCATTGAAATTCTCACTTTGCCAATACCAATCATCAGATTTGCGCCTAAGGGGTAATCTTGATGCTTTTGAATTACTTGCTCAATAAGCACTTTTTATTTTCACTCTTCTTTTGATATTTATCTATTAGTTGTGCAAAAGTGCTTGGATTTCTTGTGCTTGTACTTATTGCGGCCCTTATCTCCTTTGGTTTTGCGTGCTTTGATCTTTGGATTCTCTTGTTGCCCCCAATACTTGGCATATTCAGTGCAACCTTGATGGAGTTACTTCCTTCAAGAACATTTTGACTATGCTCTTAAACAACTTCCTTACTTGAAAGCTTGATCCCATCATCCGTAGTTTTTTACCTTCTCATCATTTAACGAATCGGCTTGAAGAAGCCGATGCAAACACTTTTTGCCATAAGGACCAATCAGAATAGATTGGTCAACCCTTGGTGTTTGAACAAATTTCAATCGTTCTTTATGAATGGACGATTTAACTATTTGACAGAACATGTCACATCCCTCAAAATTATGCTCGAACGAATCATTTAACTTACAATACATTCCTCCTTGGATTGATGATTTGACATGGTGATCAAGAATTCTAATATAATTATTTTTCAGCAACAAATCAAATATTAAATCACACACGATTGAATTGAAGATAAACCTTTTGTTTTCTAGCCGATCTTGGTTTAAGATCGACCTTGGAGTAAAGTAATCGAATGGTTTAGATTTGACATCTCCCCATTTGGCTATGCATTGAGTTTTGCACTCTATCTCCGATGTATTTGGATAAGATATCATATTAGCATCGGATTTATAGAAAGAATTTAACCTTGGCTTTAAATTTCTGAAACAAATATAGTTAGAATGTAGATGTCTCAACTGAGACAAAGTGTAAGCCAAGTATGAAAAAATCAAAGCTACCCACTTAGATATAATCTTGAAGTAAAGCAATGGGGAAAGCTTCGACTGCAATAAGAAGCCACTATCAGTCACTATAAATGACACAATGTGTTGACCGATATGCTCTGTAATGATTTTCTTGCTAACAAGTAAAGTACCCCTATTCATTGGTCTTTCAAAATTACTTATGAGAAATTTTATAATCGAAGCATCAACAACAAAGTTGCGACCAAATCGGAAATAAGTAAATCACTTGCTAGACATACCTCTTCAAATATGTTGGGAGAACATGATAGCTGCATTACTTGAACAATATATTGCTCTTCTTTCAAATAGCTCACCAACACCTTATCGTCCTCTTTTTCTTGAATAGGTTAGGCACATGTACTATTTGATTTGGCCATTTCAATAACTTTATTACGTTTGATATCTGAATCATTATTATTTTCATTGGTTCCTCTAAATGGAAAGACTTCTTTCACTTTAGTTGACTCGTCACATGTAATGTTTAATTCAGCCTTTTCAATAACCGAATTAAATTTGTTATCCGAATCACCACCTTTTTTGATAATTCTATCCACTCGCAATGCTTTCTGCTTTTTACATAATCTAGCTTATATTGCAGCAAAATTAATAGGTTTTCCGTCTTCTATTAATTCATTGAGAACAACATTGTATTCGTCCCAAAAAGATGTAAGATTTTTCTAAATAACCCAATCCGGATAGAATTACGCCCGACACTTTTAAACTCTTTCGGTAATGAGATGTCGCTAAAATTCTGAAATTGTGTATGGACAACATTATATGCTATGGTACTAGGTGAAGGCACATGTGCTAGTAGAATTTCCCCTTATTTGGCCACGAGCATGAAGGTGCGGAGCCGAAATATGAACATCTACAGTTGCGTATGGTGCCGAAGAATTTGTAGCATGAGGTGTAGCATATGATGTTTGAGGATAATTGGCTGAATAACTAGTAGTAGAGTGGCAAATTCCCCTATCCACCGGCATGTTTAGATTAACATGTTCCCAGTTAGTTGTCGATGGACAAAAAAGTGAAAAACCTTGTTGCGTACTATTGGAAGTTCCAACATGGGGTGCGTCAATTTGATTAACCGTACTCATCATGTTGCTCATTGCCATATGGATTTGTCTGGTTGTCGATGGATCACTAAAAAAAAGACACATCTGTGACATTATGGCCCGAACGAAAACCTTTTCTGTCATGGTTATGACACTTCTATGATGATAATTGTGACAAAAATACGTACCATCATAGATGTGGTTGGCTCCTGCTTCTATGACAAAAATAGAAAATGGGCCTTTTGTCCTAGGTGGGCCGGAGACGCACTTGCATGACATTCTTTGAGTCGTCCATGATGTAAGAAATCGTCATAGAAGTGGGGGCGAGGAACATTTCGGGGAGTTCCCGATTACGGTGGGTGCTCGGGGCCAAACGATGCAGTGTGGTTTGAGCGGTTCTCTTGTACGCGCGTGTGTGCGAGGCATTCACTAACTGAACCCGAGCGATCGCGCTGCTATGTACTGAAGCCGATCGATTGATCCCTTCGGTGCTAGCTGAACCCGAGCGATTCCTTCGCTGCTAAGTGAACCCGACTGACTCCTTCACTGCTAAATGAACCCGATCGATCCTTCTCGCTGCTTAGTGAACCCGATCGAGCCCGGATGCGAGACGTAGCTAGCCAGTTGGGCTGCCTCTGGATCGAGCCCCGGTGCATGCGCGATACGTACAACGAGTGGGGTTGTGTGGTGAGTCCAGCCGGTTGGTTGGTTGTGGATGAACAGTTCCCGGTGGGGGTTGGATGAGTAGGACCCGTGGTATAGTAGGTGATTGCCACTGGATGAACAAGACCCCGAGGATGCTGTGCAGCGATATGCCATGCCCGGTCAGTTGGGGGTGGATAAACATGACCTCGTGGAGGCTGGATGAAAAGTAGCCGGTGGAGGATGGAGGAAGTCGATGGTAGATGAAAAATAGCTGGTGTAGGATGGAGGAAGTCGACGGTGCATGACTAGTCGCCCGTGGAATCCCGTTTTGCGGTATGCCACACCCCTTCCAATGAACATGACCCCGTTTTGACCGTAGGCGCTCAAAGAGAAGTCCATGTCCTCCATTTTACGGTACCCTTCGTGATGAAAAGGACCTCGTTTCGACCGTAGGCAGTAGGCGAGAAGTCTGTTTCCTCCATTTTGTGGTACACCAGACTCCGAGCAGGTAGGGGCGGTCGATGAACAGGACCCTGTTTTGGCTGTTCCGTCCAAACCGGTTGGCTGCCGATGAACATGATGCATTTCGACCCAGTCGGTTGCCTCCCGATGAACACGATGTTGTTTCTCTGTTCTGACCCAGCCGTTGGCTGCCGATGAACACAACACTGTTGCTATCGTCCATTGCCTCTCCATGTACACGAGCCCTGGCCATACTGTAACGCCCCAGATACAAATTTCCATATTTGTAACTCCGACTCTTGCCTTTTCCGGAGATGAGATATGAGATTCCCTTCGTGGTTGGTTTTTTTCTTTATTTTGCATTTTGTTCATGTCATGCATTTCATATCATGTCATCATGTGCATCGCATTTGCATTCGTGTTCTTCTCATGCATCCGAGCATTTTCCCCATTGCCCGTTTTGCAATCCGACACTCCTACGTGCACCGACACACCCCTCTTGCCTCTTTTCGTGAGCGGGTGTTAAACATTCTCGAAATGGACCGAGATTTGCCAAGTGGCCTTGGTACACCACCGGTAGACCGCCTGTCAAATTTCGTGCCATTTGGAGTCCGTTTGATGCTCCAAAGGTTAACCGGGGAACCGCAAAGGCCTTGTGTGTGTTGCAGCCCAACACCCCTCCAAAACGGCCCAATAACCCATCTAAACCACTTCCATGTCCTCCGTCGTCGGATCACGATCGTATGGGTGAAAACCGCACCTCATTTGGACATTCCCACCTCCTTCTACCTATATATATGTGACTCCCTCTGAAATTTCGCGCAGATCAAACCCTAGCATCTTCCTCCTCGCGCCGCCGGACATGTCCGCGCCGCCGTCCGCGTCCAACCGGAGCTCGCCACCTGTCCCGCCGCCGTCCAACCACTGCGCGGCCCGGGGAAGCCCATCGCGGGCCCGCCCGGGCCCGGATCTGCGCGCCGCCCCCCGGGAGTCGCCGCCGCCCGTCGCCGAGCTTCTCCGCCACCATCGCCGGCCGCCACCCTCCGGCCGGACCAACCCCGCCCCCTCGCCGTTCGGCCGTGCGCCTCGCCGCCACCCGCATACGCCATGCTCGCGTGCGCCGCCGCTGCCGCCTTCCCTTGCCGCACCTCGCCGCCGCGCCTCCTGCCTCGCCGCCTCCGGCGACCAGAGCTCGCCGGAGCACGCCGCCTCACCCCCCTGTTGTACGGATCCGATGCCCGCGTCTCGGATACCCGCCTGGACCAGATCAACCAGCCCCTCCTTCAAACGGCCTGCACCGCCCGGTCCGATCCATCCCCGTACCACGAGACCCCGTTTTACCCGGAGGGTGAGATTTGACCAAGTCCCTTTTCTACTTTATTTTATGCCCCTGTTCATTACATAATAACTCCATGACCGTAGCTCCGTTTCATGCGCATGATATATCAAAATGTTCATTGGGAGATGCTCTTCATTTGATTCCATTGTGACATGCTTGTTTGAGTTCATATGGGTGCTCAAAACATTGATGCAACAGTGCTATAAAATGTTTGCTCCTATTATTTAGCAGATTATGATGTTTTATCATTTTTTTCACATTTGTTGTGTGCATCTTATGGGCATGAGCTCTACATGTATTTTGATCTATGCCATGCCATCTTTACAGGGGTGCTTGCCATGTATTTTTGTGACCAATATGGTGACTAGCACAAGCATGCAAAGTAGCCTTCGTGATATTGCTGATTTTAGGGACTTAGGATTTTACAAGTCGTTTTCCTGTTGTTATTCTTATGCCTTGTAAACATGATGCTACAGTGAGATCCATGCTTGTTTTGAGTAACTTCAGTAAGGGTGTTTTGAACATATGGTTATTCTCTATCCATCCATGTCCATGTTTGAAATTATGGAGTGCCCTAGCATGTCGTAATCTTGCTCTAATTTTGCTATAAAATATTCCTGGCAGATTGTTTACATGTTAATCAATTTTGCCATGGTTTTTGTTGTTGATCCATGCATGCTATGAACTTGTTCTTGCCATCATTAGCTTCATGAACATGTCATCTTGCTATTGATTTGTTTATTTTGTCACGAAAGGCTTTGTGGTGAGTGATTTGAGCTCGCAAAGTTTCCTTCATAATTCTGTTTATGCCATGCCCTGTTTTCTGATGCCTGAAACTATTATTAAAACTTGCTATATTTACATGGGTGCCATCATATCTTCTGTGCCTTTTTGGCTCATGATCAGTAAGAGACTTTTGATCTATGCATTTAGTAGATTCATGCCATGGATTTGGTTGCTATGATATGTTCCTGTAGCATGTTGTTTGCTTGCTCTAAACATGGCTTCCTGATGTTATTCCTGGCATGCTAGTATTTTCACTAAGTCTGTGAAGCTGATATCGTTCGCACTTTTGCCATGCTTGTTTGAACCTGCTCTTGTGTGATTTAGCCGTAGCTCAATGTTCATGTTTTGTAAAGCATATTGAGTACATCACTTCTATATGCCTTGTTGATATGTTGGGGTGCAGTAGCTTAGTTTCTTGTTGCATTCTAGATGGCATCGTGCTGTTAATCGCAGATTTGTGCCATCCTTATTTTGCTTGCCATTTGCAAACCGTGCATCTGTTTCCGGTGATCCTTATATCGATTTCGACCGAAATCATATCATCTTTCTAGAGGCATACTTGGTTTGCCAGGTTGATGCCTTGTTCATCCTTTTCCTTCCGGAGCACGCATATGCATTGCATATCACATCCCGCATATCATGCCATGTTTTGCATCATGTTGTTTTTGCATTGCACCGTGATTGATTGTTGGTCCTTTGCTTGTGTTCTTGCTTTGGGTAGAGCCGGGAGATGAGTACGTGATGAGGAACCCGTTGAGTACGCTTTCGAGGATCAAGCTTTCGCCTACTCTGAGTACTTTACAGGCAAGATGACCATACCCTCGAAATCACTTCTATCTTTGCTTGCTAGTTGTTCGCTCTATTGCTATGTCATGCTACCTACCACTTGCTATATCATGCCTCCCATATTTCCATGTCAAGACTATAACCCACCTTTCCTAGCAAACCATTATTTGGCAATGTTACCACTTTGCTCAGCCCCTCTTATAGCGTTGCTAGTTGCAGGTGAAGATGAAGTTTGTTCCATGTTGGAACATGGATATTGTTGTGATATCATTATAATATCTTGTTTACTTTAATGCATCTATATACTTGGTAAAGGGTGTAAGGCTCGGCCTTATGCCTGGTGTTTTGTTCCACTCTTGCCGCCCTAGTTTCCGTCATACCGGTGTTATGTTCCTTGACTTTGCGTTCCTAACGCGGTTGGGTGTTATGGGAACCCTTGACAGTTCGCTTTGAATAAAACTCCTCCAGCAAGGCCCAACCTTGGTTTTACTTTTGCCTAACAACCTATAACCTTCCCTTGGGTTTTCGCGAGCTCGAGGGTCATCTTTATTTTAGCCCCCCCGGGCCAGTGCTTCTCTAAATGTTGGTCCGAACTGGGCGATGTCCGGGCGCCCCCTGGGCAATCAGGGTCTATGCCAACCCGACGTCTTGCCCATCCGGTGTGCCCTGAGAACGAGATATGTGCAGCTCCTATCGGGATTTGTCGGCACATTCGGGCGGCTTTGCTGGTCTTGGTTTACCATTGTCGAAATGTCTTGTAACCGGGATTCCGAGTCTGATCGGGTCTTCCTGGGAGAAGGAATATCCTTCATTGACCGTGAGAGCTTGTGATGGTCTAAGTTGGGACACCCCTGCAGGGTTTGAACTTTCGAAAGCCGTGCCCGCGGTTATGGGCAGATGGGAATTTGTTAATGTCCGGTTATAGAGAACTTGACACTTAACTTAATTAAAATGCATCAACCGCGTGTGTATCCGTGATGGTCTCTTCTCGGCGGAGTCTGGGAAGTGAACACGGTTCTTGTGTTATGCTTGAACGTAAGTAGTTTCAGGATCACTTCTTAATCACTTGTAGTTCACGACCGTTGTGTTGCTTCTCTTCTCGCTCTTATTTGCGTAAGTTAGCCACCATATATGCTTAGTGCTTACTGCAGCTCCACCTCACTACCCTATCCTGCCCTTAAGGTTAAATAGTCTTGATCTCGTGGATGTGAGATTGCTGAGTCCTCGTGACTCACAGATACTTCCAAAAAGTTGCAGGTGTCGATGATACCAGTGCAGGTGACGCGACCCAGATCAAGTGGGATCTCGATGAAGATCTTGGTCGTTGTTTTGTTTCGTTTCCTTTTGATCAGTAGTGGAGCTCAGTTGGGACGATCGGGGATCTAGCAATTGGGGTTGTCTTCTTTTATTTTGGTTCCGTAGTCGGACCTTTGTTTGTACCTTGGATGATGTATGGATTATTTATGTATTGTGTGAAGTGGTGATTGTAAGCCAACTCTTTATCCCTTTCTTATTCAGTACATGGGATGTGTAAAGATTATCCCTCTTGCGACATGCCTACCATGCGGCTATGCCTCTAAGTCATTCCCCGACACGTGGGAGATATAGCCGCATTGTGGATGTTACAAGTTGGTATCAGAGCCATCCCCGACTTAGGAGCCCCCTGCTTGATCGAATCGCTGACGTTGTTGTGTCTAGAACAAAATGTTTTGAGTCTTAGGATTATATATATCGGAGAGTAGGATTATTTTTACTCCTCAGTCCCTTTGTCGCTCTGGTGAGGCCTCCTGACGTAGAAGTTTTGACTCTTCTCTCCTTAAATTTCACAAAAAAATTTTAGGATCACGTGGGTATCTTGGAATCATTCCGATAGTCTTGTGACGAGAACATTGTTCTTGGTGCCTCCTGTCATTTAGGGGTTGTGGCAGTGTCCCGGGGAGTTGAGCTCCGAGGTGTTGTCGTCAAAATTTTATCGTTTGGAATACCTGAGTTTCGCCGATATCGAAAATCTCTTTTATGCAGTTGTTGGTGAGATAACCTCGACGCCACCCAGTACTGGGGCGGGAGTTCGGGAGTATTGCCATAACTTGTATAACAGATGCTTTTCGAAGGTTGAGGTAAATGATTTCTAAAGGTTTCTTGGTTATGTGTTGATGGATGGATACAGCTGGATGTAGGAATTGTTAGTTTGGGTGAGATATTATGCTTCCCCTGTATCCCCAACACCTGATTGCATAACTAGAAAGTTTCGGGAGTTTATAAGTGGGAATTCAAGTATATCATAGGATTTCTTTCCAACAGACACATGATATGATATGGGGTCTATCATATGTTTGTTCCGGCTTATTTTGCAAGCCAATCCTTTGTTTTGTTTTGGTTTGTGGTATTCGAGTTGCTTTGAAGTCAAATGTTGATTCCATACCTTGCCAAAGCGGTGTTCTCATATTTCTATGTGAATACTAGTCCTTCATGATAATCGAGATTGTCATGTCAATCCTTTTTCATCCGGCATGTTTCTCTTCAAGTGGATCCGATCATTTTAAACATCCGCAAGTTCAATTCTAAGTTCTCTCAACGGTGCTTGTTTCATCCGCCCCCAAGTTGTCTTTGTTTTTCCCCCCCCCCCCCCCTTTTTTTCAAGGACTCAGATTTCTGAATCAAGTATCCATCTTATGGATGTGAAGTTTCTTCATTTCTTTCTTCGATGTTCTTATTCGGTGATTCATAGGAAGATACTAAGAAAGCCTCAAGTTCGTCATTCTTCATTCTTTTTCTTCTACGATGGATTCAATTCAAGCTTTGTCGATCATATCTTTTCCTCATTTCAAATGTTTTCTCTTGCCGGGGGACCCCCCTCTTAATCGTTTATCTCTCTCTATTCATATTCGAAGTGCTGAAGATATCCTAGAAGATTCAAGTTTCTATTCGTAATCCTTTCAAGCTATTTCGAGGTCTTACTTATTCAAGCCATTTAATTCAACCGGTGCAATCTCTCTTTTCAAGCAATATTTTCAACGGTGTTTCTTTTAAGTGGGCCCTAACCCACATGTCTTTTCTCATGATCTTACCTGACTCTTCTAATTTTTGCGGAGTTATTCTCAAATTCATTTCAAAGTTTGACGTAAGAATGAGTTGTCATTAGTCAAATGTCTTTCTCCAAGATCTTTCAAATTCTTTCATCGTTGGTTCAACCTTTCTAATTATCATCCCGGAGTGTCTCAACAATTCATGGTGGTCTTTTTCACCATCATTCTTTGTATTTGAAGACCGAAAAAGAGTTTTCCTCCAAATCTTATCCGTTCTCTCAAAGATTCATGGTTATAGCTGCATGCTTTCCTCTCATAATTGTTTTCGATTGTGAGAATTCTTTTCACCCATACGGAGCAATTCAAGAGTCTTTTCAGTTTGATTCTCCGGAGCCCATCATCTCGGAATTATTCATTCCAGCTTTCAGCTCTCGTTCTCCAAATCATACCGGTGCATCATTCAAGTTTTCTCTAATTAGCTCACGATCTCTTTGTTCTCATGTATCCAAATCCCCTCAAGTATCTTCATTCGTTTTCCAATTCTTCCTGGTGAATTGTGCCTTTCCTATTTTATTTTCAATTCTTACAGTGGTTCGTTCAAGAATTCTCTTCCGTTGTTATTATATCAATTCATTTTTTTCAATCCTACCGGTGGTTCGTTGAAGACCTTCTCAAGTTTGCGCTATATCTATCTTAATCCTTTCTACGAGAATAAGATGTATGCCGAATCCGTGCTTGTCATCAATCTAAATTTATGAAGGATAAGCACAATGTAATTCTATACTTGTTTCATCGAATTAATTCAATTCCTTATTCCAGAGGCTCATCAAAATTCTTGATTTTAATTGTTTCATCTTTTCTTTCCCGGAGTTCCAAGCCCTCTCAATTATATCATTTCAAAGCTTCATCTAATCATTGCAAGGTTTCTCCCGGAGTTCTTTTCAACATTCCCTTTTTGTTTGATCATCCTTTTATTACCAGAGTTCTTCATGGATGCTCAACATGGTGGCTCATCAAAGATTCCTTTCATTCTTCAATTTTTCTTCAAGTTTTCTCTCGAATATAAGATCCTCCAAGCTATACTCTTAAATAAACATGGTGTTCAACACATGTCTTGTTTTGAGGAGTTCAAGCTTTCTTCATCTTGAATTTCGAAGTGCAATTCGTTCTACCTTATCATTTGAGGTGGTGTTATGCCATTCGTGACAATTTGAGTTCGTGTTTCATGATGCAACAATTGTCAAGAATGAGATAGTTAAACCCATCAATTTCTTCGAGCATGAGCTCTTCTTAATCCATCAATCGCTTCGTTGGAGTTACCTTGGGTTATATATCACCTAAAGCTTTCCCTAAGGATTGTTGCTATTTATGGTGCTTATAAATGATCCAAGTCCTTCATTTATCCTCCCGGTGAAATAA
This sequence comes from Triticum urartu, assembly GCF_003073215.2. NCBI lineage: Eukaryota > Viridiplantae > Streptophyta > Magnoliopsida > Poales > Poaceae > Triticum > Triticum urartu. The sequence goes on from NC_053022.1 coordinate 322,497,958, forward strand.
GTTTCTCGCCTCCTTGTTCATATCAATCCAATCTATCGTTTCCGTTAGTGGCAGAACTTCACCTCAGTTTTGAGATGTTTTCCATAAGCCCACAACAAGCTTACTCTTTTCGTTGTTGGTTTTCCAACAACTCCGTTCGACCCTTCTCCTAAGGATGCCTTTTCAAGCTTTTTTGTGGAAGAAGTTGACATTTTCTTCTCCATTCTTTCTTTCTTTCCAATGATCTATCTTCTATTCTTTCTTCCGGGGTCATTGTGATGTTGCTCTATTCACTCATCATCTCGAATTGTGAGGATCGTGTTCTTTTCGTGCTTATCCATTTAACCGGAGTGTTGTGCCCTCTGCTCAAGTTCTTTTCATCTTATCAAGTTTCGTATCACTTTTCAACCGGAGTGCTGCCCAAATTTGTTCTTACTTGTTCCTCTTTACTAACGGAGTGTTTTCAACTTCGTTCATCTCCATTGTATTCTTTTCTCGAAATGGTTTAACCTCTCAAGGTTCGTGGTTTCACTCATTTGTTGAAGAAGCAACTTAGTTTTACCTCTCCTCTTCCTCTTCCTCTTCCTTTTCCCTCTGGTGCCATCCTAGATCTCGGGACGAGATCCTCTCGTAGTGGCCGAGTGTTGTAACGCCCCGGATACAAATTTCCATATTTGTAACTCTGACTCTTGCCTTTTCTGGAGATGCGATATGAGATTCCCTTCGTGGTTGGGTTTTTGTCTTCATTTTGCATTTTGTTCATGTCATGCCTTTCATATCATGTCATCATGTGCATCGCATTTGCATTCGTGTTCGTCTCATGCATCCGAGCATTTTCCCCATTGCCCGTTTTGCAATCCGACACTCGTACCTGCACCGGCACCCCTCTTGCCTCTTTTCGTGAGAGGGTGTCAAACGTTCTCGGAATGGGCCGAGATTTGCCAAGTGGCCTTGCTACACCACCGGTAGACCGCCTGTCAAATTTTGTGCCATTTGGAGTCCCTTTGATGCTACAACGGTTAACCGGGGAACCGCAAAGGCCTCATGTGTGTTGCAGCCCAACACCCATCCAAAACGGCCCAATAACCCATCTAAACCACTTCTATGTCCTCCGTCGTCGGATCACGATCGTATGGGCGAAAAGCACCTCATTTGGACATTCCCACCTCCTTCTACATATATATATGTGATTCCCTCCGAAATTTCGCATAGATCAAACCCTAGCATCTTCCTCCTCGCGCCGCCGGACAAAAATCTCGCGCCGGACATGTCCGCACCGCCGTCCGCGTCCAGCTAGAGCTCGCCACCTGTCCCGCCGCCGTCCTACCACCGCGCGGCCCGGGGAAGCCCATCGCGGGCCCGCCCAGGCCCGGATCTGCGCGCCGCCGCCCGTCGCCGAGCATCTCCGCCACCATCGCCGGCCGCCGCCCTCGCCGCCCGCCGGCCGGACCAACCCCGCCGCCTCGCCGTCCAGCAGCGCGCCTCGCCGCCACAAGCACTCCGCCATGCTCGCGTGCGCCGCCGCTGCCGCCTTCCCTTTCCGCACCTCGCCCCCGCGCCTCCGGCGACCGGAGCTTGCCGGGGCGCGCCGCCTCGCCCCGCTGTCGTCCGGATCCGGCGCCCGCGTCTCGGGTACCCGTCTAAACCAGATCCACCAGCCCCTCCTTCCAAACGGCCTGCACCGCCCGGTCCGATCCATCCCCGTACCACGAGATCCCGTTTTACCCGGAGGGTGAGATTTGACTAAGTCCCTTTTCTGCTTTATTGTATGCCCCTATTCATTACATCATAACTCGATGACCGTAGCTCCGTTTCATGCGCATACTATATCAAAATGTTCATTGGGACATTCTATTCATTTCATTCCATTATGACATGCTTGTTTGAGTTCATATGGGTGCTCAAATCATTGATGCAAGAGTGCTATAAAATGTTTGCTCGTGTTATTTAGCAGATTATGATGTTTTGTCATTTTTGTCACATTTGTTGTGTGCATCTTATGGGCATGAGCTCTACATTTGTTTTGATATATGCCATGCCATTTTTATAGGGGTGCTTGCCATGTATTTTTGTGATCAATGTGGTGACTAGCACAAGCATGCAAAGTAGCCTTCGTGATATTGCTGATTTCAGGGACTTAGGATGTTACAAAGTCTTTTTCCTGTTGTTATTTTTATGCTTTGTAAACATGATTCTACAGTGAGATCCATGCTTTTTTGAGTAGTTTCAGTAAGGGTGTTTTGAACATATGGTTATGCTCTATCCATCCATGCCCATGTTTGAAATTATGGAGTGCCCTAGCATGTCGTAATCTTGCTCTATTTTTGCTATAAAATGTTCCTGGCAGATTGTTTACTTGTTAATCAATTTTGCCATGGTTGTTGTTGTTGATCCATGCATGATATGAACTTGCTCTTGCCATGATTAGCTTCATGAATATGTCATCTTGCTGTTGATATGCTTGTTTTGTCATGAAAGGCTTTGTGGTGAGTGATTTGAGCTCGCAAAGTTGCCTTCATAATTCTGTTTATGCCATGCCTTGTTTTTTGCTGTCTGAAACTGTTATTAAAACTTGCTATGTTTACATGGGTGCCATCATATCTTCTGTGCCTTTTTGGCTCATGATCAGTAAGAGACTTTTGATCTATGCATTTAGTAGATTCATGCAATGGCTTTGTTTGCTATGATATGTTCCTGTAGCATGTTGTTTGCTTGCTCTAAACATGGCCTCCTGATGTTATTCCTGGCATGTTAGTATTTTCACCAAGTCTGTGAAGCTGATATCTTTTGCACTTTTGCCATGCTTGTTTGAACCTGCTCTTCTGTGATTTAGCCGTAGCTCAATGTTCATGTTTTGTAAAGCATATTGAGTACATCACTTCTATATGCCTTGTTGATATGTTGGGGTGCAGTAGCTTAGTTTCTTGTTGCATTCTAGATGGCATCGTGCTGTTAATCGCAGATTTGTGCCATCCTTATTTTGCTTGCCATTTGCAAACCGTGCATCTGTTTCCGGTGATCCTTATATCGATTTCGACCAAAATCATCTCATCTTTCTAGAGGCATACTTGGTTTGCCAGGTTGATGCCTTGTTCATCCTTTTCCTTCCGGAGCACGCATATGCATTGCATATCACATCCCGCATATCATGCCATGTTTTGCATCATGTTGTTTTTGCATTGCACCGTGATTGATTGTTGGTCCTTTGCTTGTGTTCTTGCTTTGGGTAGAGCCGGGAGATGAGTACGTGATGAGGAACCTATTGAGTACGCTTTCAAGGATCAAGCTTTCGCCTACTCTGAGTACTTTGCATGCAAGATGACCATACCCTCGAAATCACTTCTATCTTTGCCTGCTTGTTGTTTGCTCTATTGCTATGCCGCGCTACCTACCACTTGCTATATCATGCCTCCCATATTGCCATGTCAAGACTCTAACCCACCTTTCCTAGCAAACAGTTGTTTGGCTATGTTACCGCTTTGCTCAGCCCCTCTTATAGCGTTGCTAGTTGCAGGTGAAGATGAAGTTTGTTCCATGTTGGAACATGGATATAGTTGGGATATCATTATTATATCTTGTTTACTTTAATGCATCTATATACTTGGTAAAGGGTGGAAGGCTCGGCCTTATGCCTGGTGTTTTGTTCCACTCTTGCCGCCCTAGTTTCCGTCATACCGGTGTTATGTTCCTTTATTTTGCGTTCCTAACGCGGTTGGGTGTTAAGGGAACCCCTTGACAGTCCGATTTGAATAAAACTCCTCCATCAAGGCCCAACCTTGGTTTTACTTTTGCCTAACAACCTATAACCTTCCCTTGGGTTTTCGCGAGCCCGAGGGTCATCTTTATTTTAACCCCCCGGGCCAGTGCCTCTAAGTGTTGGTCCGAACTGGGCGATGTCCGGCGCCCCCTGGGCAAACAGGGTCTATGCCAACCCGACGTCTTGCCCATCCGGTGTGCCCTGAGAACGAGATATGTGCAGCTCCTATCGGGATTTGTCGGCACATTCGGGCTGCTTTGCTGGTCTTGTTTTACCATTGTCAAAATGTCTTGTAACCGGGATTCCGAGTCTGATCTGATCTTCCTGGGAGAAGGAATATCCTTCGTTGACCGTGAGAGCTTGTGATGGGCTAAGTTGGGACACCCTTGCAGGGTTTGAACTTTCGAAAGCCATGCCCACGGTTATGGGCAGATGGGAATGTGTTAATGTCCGGTTATAGGGAACTTGACACTTAACTTAATTAAAATGCATCAACCGCGTGTGTAGCCGTCATGGTCTCTTCTCGACGGAGTCCGGGAAGTGAACATGGTTCTTGTGTTATGCTTGAACGTAAGTAGTTTCAGGATCACTTCTTGATCAGTTCTAGTTCACGACCGTGGCGTTGTTTCTCTTCTCGCTCTTATTTGCGTAAGTTAGCCACCATATATGCTTAGTACTTGCTGCAGCTCCACCTCACTACCCTATCCTACCCTGAAGCTTAAATAATCTTGATCTTGCTGGTGTGAGATTGCTGAGTCCTCGTGACTCACAGGTACTTCCAAACAGTTGCAGGTGCCGATGACACTACAAAAAAAAGACACATCCGTGACATTTTGGGCCGAACGAATTTTTTTTCTGTCATACATATGACAGTTCTATGACGATAATTGTGACAAAACCCGGTATCATCATAGATGTGGTGGGCTCCTACTTCTATGACAAAAAATCATGACAGAAAATGGGCTTTTCGTCCTGGGCGGGTTGGAGACGTAGCTGCATGACATTCTTTGGGCCGTCCATGATGGAAAAAATCGTGGTAGAAGTGAGGGCGAGGAAAATTTTGGGGAGTTCCCGGTTACGGTGGGAGGTCGGGGGCCGAGCGATGCACGTTTCTCTCGTACACGTGCGTGCGTGTGTGCGAGGCGTTGGCTCTAACTGAATCCGAGCGAGGCGTTGGGCTCTAACTGAACCCGAGCGATTGCACTACAGGCTACGCGTTACTGAACCTGAGCGATCTATCGATGGCTGTTAACTGAACCCGATCGAGCGTTTCCTTCGCTACTGCTGCTAACTGAAGCCGATCGATTGGATGAACAGTGAGCATTGGGGGGGGTGTGGATGAACAGTGAGCGGTGGCGTTGCCTCTGGATGAACAGGACCTCGTGGTGTGGAGGGCTGGATGAACAGTAGACGGTGGAGGGGTGGTTGAACAGGACCCCGTGGTGTGGAGGGCTGGATGAAAAGTAGACGGTGGAAGGGTGCCCGTGGAGGGGTGGTTGTACAGGACCCCGTGGTGTGGAGGGCTGGATGAACAGTATACGGTGGAGGGGTGCCCGTGGAGGGGTGGTTGAACAGTAGCCGGTGGAGTAGCGCGCGGTGGAGGCTGGATGAACAGGAGCCCGTGGAGGCTGGAGGAGGTCGACGGTAGCCCGTGGAGGCTGGAGGAGGTCGACGGATGTCGGGGATATGCCCCGCGGTATGATCCGGCCAGAGTTATAACCCGGCTGGGACTTGGTAAACCGGCAGGTGTTAAGGCAGGTGGTAAACCGACATGTGTTAAGACAGGTGTTAAACCGGCAGGTGTTAAGTCAGACGGTAAACCGGCTGACAGTTAAGACAGGGGTTAAGTCAGATGATAACTCAGCAGATGTTCTTAAACCGACAGACCATCTTAAACCGGCAGAAGTTAACTCCCGGTAGACAATCTTAAACCGGCACCAGTTAACTCCCGGCAGACAATCTTAAACCGGCACCAGTTAACTCCCGGCAGGCAGTGGTAACTGAGTTGCTAAGAGTTATGAAGTCCGAGACGTTATGAAGCCCAAGATGTTAAGAAGCCCATAAAAAGAAGTCATAATAGTTAAGTCTTAAGTCTGAGTTGGACTCTACATGTAACCCGCCCCTTTAACATATATAAGGAGGGGCAGGGCTCCCCAAAGGGGGGAGGGAAGAAGAAACAATCTTAAAGGTTAGGGTTAACTGGGAGAGCCGGTTTACAGCGCCTTCCTCATGATCATAATGAGACATAGCCTCAAACAGCACGTAGGGTTGTTACCGGTTGATGTTTTCCGGGGCCCGAAGCTGTCTAAACCCTTGTCTTGCGTTGCGTCTCTCGATTCCGCTCAACCCCTCTCAAGCTACCACATAGATGCGTTGGCCTCACGACTAAATCCTCACACTAGGACATCTGCCGTGACAACTTCACGACAGTTTGGCATCCACCGTGGGGCCTGCGCACGGTGGTGTTGAGTTTTTGGAAGGATCTTTCACATGGATTGAAAGGTTTGCAATTTCCGATGAAGAAGAGCCGGATGGAAAGGATCTACATCACCCTCAACATTATAACTGCGCAAGTCGCCAATACCGTCATCTTCCTCTATGGCCTATTTTGCCCTCGGTGTATCAAGTTTCCATCGGTAAGTCGCCGCTTCGTTTCATGAGAGAACCGGCAATCCGTCGAGTCATAAGATGAATCGGTATTTGCTACATTAAAACATCAAACGCTAGCAAGTCACAGTATCCTGGTCGGATTCTATGTAAGATATTCACTGAATAAACAAGGCAATAGCGCGACGGGAAGGATCAGAGTGAGTTTTTTAATATCAGTGTCCTGTGGAATTTCATGCATGATTAGATTAGCCGTTAAACCGCCGCACTTTGGGCCATTGATCCGGCTCGCTGTGCGCCTCCGTCATCCTCTGGCATGACGAGCCACCGTACAATAACATTGTTAATCTGACAGTCCGAATACAGATGATTTCCACCAGAGCGGCCGATGTGGTCCGGCAAGACCGAGGCCGATTCAGAGTGTTTCGCCGCGTGAAGAAACAGTTGCTTCAGCCCCGTGAAGCTTTTTCGGATCAACCTAGCACACGCACCGGAACCAAGGGTCCAAGTGCTGATCGATGCAAAAGGCAAAACCTGATGGATTTTCTAGCTCCAACACGTGAAAAAAAACATTAACTAGTACAGCTATTGTACACGCCTGTACTTGAGGAAGGATTTAATAGCCAGCTCATACGTATAGCCTGATGGTCGTTGAGCCGCCGTCTCCGTTGACCCGCTTTGCCTCGTATGTTCCCTCCGCGTGGCCGCGCTGAAACGTGAGCAGAGGGTGTGGCAACTTCTCCTTCTACCACCGTTCAACCGCGACTGGGAGGACTTGGAGGTAGGCGCAGACTCAGCAACGCCTCTGGTCGCGCCATCTTTGGGACGTGTTGAGCCGTCCTCGCTCCGCCGTGAGTCGCCGCCGAGTGCCACGAACCGCCTGCCTCTGCCATAGAGCCGTCTTCGAGCACCGCCTCTGTCAGAGCTACCGCGGGCCGCCACTCCGACTCACCCTCACCCGGCCTCCGTCGGAGCTGTCTTCTCGCCACACAGCCTCGCAGAATTCACCCTGCCCCTCAATCGAGCGGCCGACTCTGCTGCCTTGCCTGGGGTCCTACAGTCATGCCACACACTGTTGAGCCGCCTCGCGCCGTCTTCAAACCATCGTGGCCTCGTCGATTCGTCGCCATCGAAACTGTCACTTCAACCAGTTCAAGTTGCTGAACCGGCCGGTTTCGGCACGTCGTCGAGTTGCCGGTTTACTACGATCACGCCTACGGCTCGTCTCGTCGCTTCAGAGTCTTCATCGTCGCCACCTAGTTCGAGCTGTCGGCCGCTCTCAAAGCGCCTCTGTCCCTGCGGCCGATAAGTCGTCATCACCGTGGCACCACCTCCGTCGTCGTGGTGCAGCCACCGAGCCTCCGCGGCTTCGTCGCGCCGCTTCACCTCGCCGGTGTCGCCTTTGAACTGCTGCTGCAGGACTTGCCTCGCTCCAAGTGGGCTCTGCTGCGAGCCGCCGCTTTACGTCCGCGCCAAGGCCGCCGCAATAACCCGTCCTCCACTTCTATAGTGCGTGGCCGCGGTCTTAAGTTGACGCAGCGAAATTCGCTCACGCTCGGCCACGCTCTAAGTCGCTGCGATGGTCTGCCCTTTCCCGTGGGCCGCGCCGGCCTTGAGCGAATCGCCGCTGCACCTGGAGCTATTTGTCACTGGAGGGCCAAACCACCGTTTGAGCCGTCTCCGCTGATTTTAAACCGCCTCGTCACCACCTCCGCGTTGCCTCCAAGCTCGCTAGAGCCGGCTGATGTTAAGCCGTCGACCTCCGCAACCAAGCAAAGTGGCTGTCTCTTCAAGTCACCAACTCCGTTTTTCAAGTTGCCAAATCACTCCAACGCTGAGCCACCACTTCTCGAGCTGCTGCGAGCTGACTCGGCCGTCGTGCAACATTACTTCACCTCTGCCGTAAGCCTTATGCCGGGTCACCCGGGTCACCGCGTCCGTGCCCGATCACCGGGTCGCCGCGCTCGCCTTCTCTGCCTCCGCTCCTCCGCCGCCATGGTCAATAGCCGCGACCACGCCGAGCAGCTGCAGCTGACTGCTTCTACCATCTGCTGCATTGCTCCGCTTTGCTGCGCCTGTGTCCGCCGTCGTCCATCTCGCGCCGAACCGCCCCGGACTAAGTCGCGTGACTCCGTCGCCTTGAGTCGCCAGCTGCTGCGACTTCGAGCCGCTTCCGCTCGCCTCGGCAATAAGCCGGCTCTGCCACGGCTGTGCTCCGCCGGCGCGCCCTCTGCTGTTGTTTCCTCTGTTGTGAGTCGCCACGCCGTTTAGGCCACTGTGGCTTCGCCGCCGCTGGCCGGTCAAAATTGCCGCTGCCATTGCTGCCGTCTTGCATGGCCACTGACCCGTCGGTCGCTGAGTCGCCGAGCGCCTCAAATTGCCCCGTTGACCCGCCGGCCGGAACATGTCGTCGGCTCACCTGCCTCGCCGAGCTGCTGCCTCCGGTTCATGGCCCGCTCCCGCGCACCTGACAGCACCGTCCAATTCCTCCTTAAAGACGCCACCAAGGCCCTCGCCCAGCTGGCTCCGCCCCGCCGGATTACCTCTGCCCGCTTCAGCTGCCGCCCCGCCGGATTACCTCTGACTGCTGTTGCCCCACCGGATTATACCTGTTGTTCCATCCCGCTGCAGCTGCCGCCCCGCCGGGTCACCTATGTCCTCGGCCGGCGCCGGGTCTGACCTGCCAGAGTTGCCGACTCGCCGTGGCCTCGCTGCCTTCGCCTCCGCCTCAAACTGTCCGTCTAACTGGCGTGCCTCTGCTGATGTGGGTTTGTCGTTGATGCATACAAGAGGAATCAACACAAATGTTTCTGTACGAGAAGAAATAGGGGAGTTTTCGAGCCGATGGAATAAAACGGGGCCTAGATCCAATACAAGTGTTTCTGTGCCAATGTGTGGATGCCACTGTACCTTGGCTTCAGAATTTTGCGGAACAGAGCGTCAGATGGGTTAAGCTGAAGATGAGATTACAAAAGAAATATAAGGAGGGGGCATATCCAGAATTAGTAGTGCATATGATGTCCAACATCTGCTTAATGACAGAGACTTATGTGCATCACGGTGCAGTTTTTAAGTCAATCATGGCAGCAACGCTAGTTTTAATAAGCCACCTGAGGATTGACATCGTCAGCTGTTCGGACGGTTAATACCTCCAAAGACATCACTTAAATGGTCATCACAAAGAGGGTCTCGAAAGGGTCAAACTGTTACAAGTGCATTCAAAGTACTGCTGCAACAACCACTACAACGTACAAAGAGTCCATGTACAGATCACCTGTCTTTCAAAAACATCAGGTGATATCTATCTATGTCTGTTTTGTTAGTACATATTGTTCTCATCAATAAAAATCAATTACTTTGATTCATATATGTTCACATGCAGGACGGTTATTCATTATAAACGTGGTTTATACCATGGGTACGGCGCACGCGCTGGCAACGTCCTGCCCGGTGTTCGTCCGTGCCACATTACCTGGTGAATGGACGCATGCAAGACGCCGCCTTTACAGCCTGGTTTACATCAACTTGCTAGGACCGTGCTCGCGGCTGACTCTTCCGCCTGCACCGGCCTATAATATCGCGACTGACTCATCTGTCTGCTCCCACGGCGGACCCACCCATGATTGATTTCCACTTCATCATGGTGATCATCAACTCCGCGGTGGATAATTACTGGTCTGGCATATCAGGTGAAATCCATCCAGTATATTTTGATATTATATGTTGCTTTCTTTAAAAGAGCAATTACTCCGGCTTGCAAAGTTATCTAATGCAGGCCCTAAATCACCATATTGGTGAAAATTTAACGGCCGTCAATTTTTGGCTTAAAAAGAAGGATTCCGGTTTATAATCCGGCTCAAGGGAAAGCTATCTCCCGCAAAGCTTTGAAGCTCTCAGTAGCCGGTTAAGAATTCCGGTTCAAAAAGAATAATCTCTCGCAAGTTCCATTTCTCAGGAAAAATTAAAGGGACCAAAGAGTCTGTTGCAAAAGCACAGCTCAAATATAGGTGCCCCTTGAGCACAGCTCGCAACATCATTTGGGGGCTTCCTGTTCATAACATAGGTGTATTCACCAAAGAGAACATAGCGTTACTACCCTCTTGATCCGGCTATCAAGCCAATATTATCATAAGGGGCCAAAGAGAGTCTGCTGCACAACACAGCTCAAACATGGGTATCCCTTGAGCACAACTCACAATATCACTTGGTGGCTATGTTCAAACCATAGTCACACCTCTTGATAGGCTTAAAGCCACCAGGGAAATCACTTGGGGGCTCTGGTCGTATCCGAACCACAGCTTATACCCTCTTGATCAGCATAAGGGCACCAGGGAAATCGCTTGGGGGCTTGGTCATATCCGAACCATAGCTACACCTCTTAATAGGCATAAGGCCACCAAGGAAATCATTTGGGAGCTATGGGTTTGAACCATAGTTACACCTCTTGATAGGCATAAGGGCACTAGGAAAATCACTTGGGGGCTTGGTCGTATTCGAACCATAGCTACACCTCTTGATCGGCGCAATGCCACAATTATGACTACATGGGGGCTCTGTTCGTATCCGAACCATAGCTTAAACCCTCTTGATCATATATATACATCATCATATATTGCATCATACGTTGCATCATCACTACATCATCATAGCATGTATCATATGTGCATGGATATACCGGCTTATATGGCAGGAATCGGTTTTCAAACCAGGTTATACTTATTCAAATCTTTAATAGCCAACACGGCTAGATTTTTTATGGTTATCAATAACCAATATTATGACTGAGGTTTTCAAAGTCGCTTTAGCGCAATCCTCGTCTTATTTTATCAACAAATATGATTTATTATACAATGGAAGGAATAGTCCCGAGCCGCTGCAGGCTTACGACCTGGCACTTGGGGGCTACATTGTTCAAGTTAAGATTACATCAAATACACAAGTCTCATGTCGCTGCAAGCATGCACCATGACACTTGGGGGCTAATGCAAAGTCATTGTTTGCTCACCTTATGGAAGACCTGACTCATCACATCGTAATGAGTCGGCCCTTGGGGGCTACCAATTGCTCCTGTCAACAATTCAAGGTACAAAACTTTTAATCCATTATATTGAAGGGCCCACTGCTCAGTTGGTAAAGCACAAGGCTCTTAACCTTGTGGACGTGGGTTTAAGCCCCATGATGGGGGTTACATCATATAATGTTATTCGCAATGAAGTATATATAAAGTCACAGCTCAATATTATCTTACTAAGCCGACCCTTGGGGACTACACGTTGCTGTTCAAAGTCTACATGATTATATTTACAAAGTCCCTGCTCATTATCACATAATGACACGGTCCTTGGGGGCTACACTGGTTGAAGTTTTATAAGCATAAGGCAATTTTAAGTCCCAGGTTGCTGCAAGCATGACAACCCGACACTTGGGGGCTACATATGTGGAATACTCAGTTCTGACTGGTGATTGAGATGAACAACCTCGATTTCTTCAAGCTTGTGACATTCATATTGAAGCAAGTCTTAAGCTGTTACTATGCTACCTTCTTAAGACTTGGGGGCTACAAGTGATAGGCATATAAGAGGTATATTTTCAAGCTTGATGTTAACTACAATTATGACCCGGTGCCATCAATATTTGTAAACCGGCAACGATAAACCGGCAAGTTTAAGTCTTAAACCGGCAAAGTTCTACATTCTTAAACCGGCAAGTTCTACGCCGGCTGAAGATCAAATGAGTATTCCAAAGGCCAATATTTTTGTTAAGCATTGGGAGTTGAAGTCAAAAGAGTTATTCTTCACAATTTTTTCTATGACAAACCAATGTCAGCAAATTGATTATGAAGCTGGTTCATTGACTCAGATTTTATAGAAGAGGGAAGTGACAAGGACTTAAGGATGACCAGGATTAGTTTAACATGGATAAATCCAAATTAAACTAGGGGCTAATGTCGGGGATATACCCCACGGTATGATCCGGCCGGAGTTATAACCCGGCTGGGACTCGGTAAACCGGCAGGTGTTAAGGCAGGTGGTAAACCGGCAGGTGTTAAGACAGGTGGTAAACCGGCAGGTGTTAAGTCACACGGTAAACCGGCTGACAGTTAAGACAGGGGTTAAGTCGGATGATAACTCAGCAGATATTCTTAAACCGGCAGAAGTTAACTCCCGGCAGACAATCTTAAACCGACACCAGTTAACTCCCGACAGACAATCTTAAACCGGCACCAGTTAACTCCCGGCAGGCAGTGGTAACTGAGTTGCTAAGAGTTATGAAGCCCGAGACGTTATGAAGCCCAAGATGTTAAGAAGCCCATGAAGAGAAGTCATAATAGTTAAGTCATAAGTTCGAGTTGGACTCTACATGTAACCCGCCCCTTCAACATATATAAGGAGGGGCAGGGCTCCCCAAAGGGGGGGAGGGAAGAAGAAACAATCTTAAAGGTTAGGGTTAACTGGGAGAGCCGGTTTACGGCGACTTCCTCATGATCATAATGAGACATAGCCTCAAACAGCACGTCAGGTTGTTACCGGATGATGTTTCCCGGGGCCCGAAGCTGTCTAAACCCTTGTCTTGCGTTGCATCTCTCGATTCTGCTCAACCCCTCTCAAGCTACCACATAGATGCGTTGGTCTCACGACTAAGTCCTCACACTAGGACATCCGCCGTGACAACTCCACGACAACGGTGGAGATGAACAGTATCCCGTGGAGTCCCGTTTTGCGGTACGCCACACCCCTCCCGATCAACAGGACCCCCGTTTCGACCGTAGGAGGTCCGTTTCGTCCATTTTGCGGTACGCCACACCCCTCCCGATCAACAGGACCCCGGTTTCGACCGTAGGAGGTCCATTTCCTTCGTTTTGCGGTACGCCACACCCCTCCTGATCAACAGGACCCCCGTTTCGACCGTAGGAGGTCCGTTTCGTCCATTTTGCGGTACGCCAGACCCCTCCCGATGAATATGATCTCGTTTCGAACGTGGTCGGTGGAACACAAGGCCGTTTCATCTGTTCTGTGGTACGCCAGGCCTCGTTTCCATCGCCTGTTCCGTCCAAGCCCTCCTGATGAACACGACCACGCATTCCGTTCCGACCCAACCAGTTGGCTCCCACGCGTTCCGTTGCCTCCCGATGAACACGATGCATTCCGTTGCCTCCCCATGAACACGACGCATTCCGTTGCCTCCCCATGAACACGACGCATTCCGTTGCCTCCCCATGAACATGACGACGACGTTGTTTCTCCGTTCCGACCCAGCCATGTCAACGAGCCCTTGCCGTACGTATGAGCGAGTAGGCTTTCGAGACCCCGCCCGTATGTACATATACGTTGGCGTATTTTCTTTCTTGCACCCTGGTCGCTGTATGTACGTGTACATGCTATGTGCGCGCCTCTACTACGACACGTGCGCGCCTCTACATCCACTAGTATATATGTACGTACACATTCACGACCAGAATGACAACACTACATACGCTTCGACCAGGTGGGTCCCGACTGTCAGGCACTTCCTTGTGTGCGAAGATGTAACTGGTGGGTCCCAATAGTCAGGGGGGGCGAATCATTTTGTTTTTTTTGCCCGGACGCACTTCCTTGCGTGCGAAGGTGTAGCTGGTGGGTCCCAGCAGTCAGGGGGAAAATGTTTTTTTCACGAAATACGGTGGCCCGTCCGGTGGGTCCCCGCTGTCAGGTGGAGGAATAATTATTTTGCGCGTAATAAGGAGGCACTTCCTTGCTGCGGCCGTGGACCCAGCTGTCAGCGTCTCCACGCACAGTACTCTTCCGATGTAAGTCGGTCGTTGACCACATTGACCACGCCGCGCCGAGAGCACCACGGCGGTGGACGACGGCGAGGCCTAGGAAGGGGACGACACGGAGGCAGGGAAGACTCGATAGTTGTTTCCCATGCAGAGGGGAGTACGACTGTACGAGGGTTTATTGGTTTGTCTGCCGTCGCCGGAGAATAACAGCAGGTGTGGGTGAGTAGAGGGATGGCTAGGCCAACTATGGGAGTATGGTGGGGCGGTGAGGCCTGCGCGGCAGCACAGCCGACCGCGGGGAGGAGGGAGCAGGAAGTCCCGCCGGCGCTTGTTTGAGCGGCTGGAGCAGGAAGAGCAGAGATTGAAGAAGCACGACGGCCGTTGGATGAACATCCAACAGTCAGTGCTTGTGCGTCAACCTTTTTTTAGGAAAGCCTCAAATATGTGGAAAACAACATACAACCCATCTGCCATTATTTCTAATAATTTACAGCCCATTTGCTAATTCTTAAGGTTTTTTTTGGAGCCCATATTCTTTTTTTAGCATTACAGCCCATATTGTGGCCACGGTTAAAAAATTATACGGAATTTTGCATATTTCGGTGCGGTCCGAACTGTTTTTAATCCCGAAATTTCGACTCACATTCAAACTGATTTTAAAAATAAATGTATATAAATATAAAATCCAACAAATTCTCCACGCATAAAAATTAATGTAATTTAAAATCTTGAAATGAGAAAAAAGATATTTGAAACTAATTGCCGGTTTGATGTGTTTTAAAAATGTACAACCCATTTCTCATTACTGATGGGCCATTTTCTCGGCCAGCCGAATGAAAGCTCTCCTCGTCTTGAAAGATTTGCAGCCCAACATGCCTGACAAAGCGACTTACTTGGCAAATCACAAAAAATTGGGCTGTGGCCGTGGACCCAGCAATCAGCCTCTCCACGTACAGTACTCTTCCGATGGAAGTCGTTCCTTGACCACGTTGACCACGCCGCACGGAGAGCACCACGGCGGTGGACGACGGCGAGGCCTAGGAAGGGGATGACGCGTAGCCAGGGAAGACGCGGTAGTGGAAGCCCGCGCGGAGAGGAGTACGAGGGTTCACTGGTTCGGCTGCGGTGTGAGGCTGCCGTCGCCGCAGGGCCTGGCCAACGTTGAGAATAGTAGGGGCGGTGAGGCCTCTACGGCAGCACAGCCGGCCACGGGAGGCAGGAGCATGCGGCACGACCGGCGATGCTTTGGGCGGCTGGAGCAAGAAGACCAGAGGTTGAAGAAGCACTACGGCCGTTGGATGGACATCGTACGGTCACTGGAGCTAGAATCGTTCATATTGACTAAGTTGACAAAGCCCTTCGTCCCCGTCAACTTAGTGGGCCCACAAGTCAACCTCCCACCAAGGTGGGTCCCAGCTAGCCGGGGGAGTATTCATTTTTTTGTGCGTAATAAGGAGGCACTTCTAGTGGGTCTGAGCTGACAGCGGGGGGAACTTTTTTTCGCGAAATACGGTGGCCCGTCCAATGGGCCCCAGCAGTCAGGTGGAAACGATTTTTTTTGCAAAATACTGGTGGCCTGTTCGGTGGGTCCCTGCTGTCAGGTGGAGGAATAATTATTTTCCACGTAATAAGGAGTCACTTCCTTGCGGCTGCCGTGGACCCAGCTATCAGCCTCTCCACGTACATTACTCTTCCGATGGAAGTCGGTCGTTGACCACATTGACCACGCCGCGCCGAGAGCACCACGGCGGTGGACGACGGCGAGGCCTAGGAAGGGGACGACGCGGAGCCGGGCAAGACATGGTAGTGGATGCCCACGCGGAGAGGAGTACGAACGTTCACTGGTTCGACTGCGGTGTGAGGCTGCCATCGCCGTAAAATAACAGGGGGTGTGGGTGAGTGGAGGGATGACCTGGCCAGTGGTCGGAGTAGTATGGGGGCGGTGAGGCCTCCACGGTAGCACAGCCGGCCACGGGAGGCAGGAGCAGGCGGCATGACCGGCACTGCTTTGGGTGGCTGGAGCAAGAAGACCAGAGGTTGAAGAAGCACTATGGCCGTTGGATGGACATCATACGGTCACTGGAGTATTGACTAAGTTGACAAAGCCCTCCGTCCCCGTTAACTTAGTAGGCCCACAAGTCATCCCAACAATATGGTGGGTCCTAGCTAGCAGGGGGGTATTCATTTTTTTGGGCGTAATAAGGAGGCACTTCCTTGCGTGCGAAGATATAGCTGGTGGGTCTGACCTGCCAGCGGGGCGAACACTTTTTTCGCGAAATACAGAGGACCTTCCTATGGGTCCTAGCTGTCAGGTGGAGGAATCATTATTTTGCGCGTAATAAGGAGGCATTTCCTTGCGTGCGGCCGTGGACCCAGATGTCAGCCTCTCCACGTACAGTCCACTTCCGATGGATGTCGTTCATTGACCACGTTGACCAGGCCGCGCCGAGAGCACCAGGGCGGTGGATGACGGCAAGGCCTAGGAAGGGAACGACACGGAGCCAGGGAATACTCGGCAGTTGTTTCCCATGCGGAGGAGTACGCGGGTTTACTGGTTCGTCTGCCGTCGCCGAAGAATAACAGCATGTGTGGGTGAGTAGGGGGATTGCTAGGCCAGCGATGGGAGTACGATGGGGCCGTGAGGCCTGCGCGGCAGCATAGCCGGCCGTAGGAGGAGGGAGCAGGCAGTCCCGCCGGCGCTTGTTTGAGCGACTGGAGCATGAAGAGCAGAGATTGAAGAAGCACGACAGCCGTTGGATGGACATCCAATAGTCACTGCTCTCGTGTGTTGACTAAGTTGACAGGGCGTTGCGTGTGCGTCAACCTTTTTTTATGAAAGCATACGCGTCAACCTGTAGTAGGGGCACAAGTCAGCCTCAAATATGTGGAAAACAGCATACAACCCATCTGCCATTATTTCTAATAATATACAGCCCATTTGATAATTCTTATGAAATTTTTTGGAGCCCATCTTCTTTTTGTTAGCATTACACCCCATATTGTGGCCACGGTTAAAAAGTATACGAAATTTTGCATATTTCGGTGCGGTCAACTGTTTTTAATCCAGAAATATCGATTCACATTCAAACTATTTTGAAAAATCATTTATATAAATATAAAATCCAAATAATTGTCCATGCATAAAAATAAATGGAATTTAAGATCTTGTAATGAAAAAAAAATTGAAACTAATTCCCGGTTTGATGTGTTTTAAAAATGTACAACCCACTTTTGGGCAAACCGAATGAAACTCTCCTTGTCTTGAAAGATTTGCAACCCAGCAGGGCCGATAAAGCAAGTAGCCCTTGTTTGGGTATTTCTTTAAAAAAATAGAACTGGGCTAGCCATTTTCAGCAAGAAAAAAAACACAATTGGGCTCATGATGTGGTAAACATAAATAAAACCCTGGCTAGACGAGCCACAGCCCCCGCACAGCCCCGTTAAAACTAGTATAAATAACAACTGCTTGTTCCTCAAAAAAAATGCGCGACTTGCTGGGTCCCTGGTGTCAGCCGCTCGTCGTGTAATTCTCTCGTTTATTTACTACGTTGACAATGGCGTGAGCCCCAGATGTCCAACCATTAGGAGGAACCATATTTTTGGGCTTGTACTATAGAGGCACTTGCTTGCGTACTGCCATGACGCTGGTGGGTCCCTATTGTCATCCTTTCCATGTACAGTCATCTCCTTGTTCCTCTCAGTTGTTGACGACGTTGACAATGCAAGAGGGCGGCGCACCGTGCACGGCGAGCGAACCAAGGCCGCAAGGCGGAGGACGACGGCGAGGCCTCGGACGGAATGAACAGGAGCCGTTGAAGATGCGCGGTCCAGTCGCAGGCAGAGGGGAGTACGAGGGTTGACTGGTTCGGGCGCGGGTGCGTGTTGGGGCTGACGTCACCGGAGAATAACATGACGTGTGGGGAATAGAGGGAGGGACTGGCCAACGTTGGAGGGTACGTACAGTAGGGCGGCGGAGGCGCAACCAGCCATGGGAGGCGGGAGCAGGCGGAGCTAACGGGGTGGTTTGGTTTGGGCGGCTGGAGGAAGAAGAAGACAAGAGATAGAAGATACACGACAGATGCTGGATGTCAATCCAACGGCTGGTAGGCAGAATCGTTTGTTGACTAGCTAGTAAGTCGACACCACCTTGGATAGGCTATTTCCTCGTGGGTCCCAAATGTCAGAATCCAAATCTGTCATGGTCATGCAGCCTTTCCTATGAAAATTTACAACCCATTTGATGTGCTAGTTCAAAATAAGTTTGTGGGTGCTGGTGGGGGCTAATCACTTGGCTTCTGTAATGCACAGTGAGCTCAAGCAGCCGGCGAGAGTGATGTTATTTCCCTTGGTTGGGATTTGTTACAATATTTCACTCTAAATTAAACGAATGGCAAGCCATTTGCCTTGTTTCAAAGAAAATATGACAACCACATCCGAGTTGAAAAGGGCAGGAACATCTAACTCCAGCTTACAAACTGTACAAAAGCACGAGGGTTAATTGTTCATCAGGTTTACAAAAAAAACCAGATTGAAAAGGGCAACAACATCTAATCCAGCACTGTTTTTGGCAGTCACAGTCAAATGGATCGGTCAGGTCCATAGAATGAACATCCTAGGTCGTAAAATTTACTGGATTATGACCACAATATGTTGTAAATAGAAGCCCGACACGTTCAGAAGCTCTTTTGCCCACCTGAAACTCCTTTTTTTGCTCTTCGACATACCCATCCGTCAATTCAGTAAATATATGGGCTTTTGAATTGATTTTACTATTTACTAGTGTGGATGGGCTGTTTTGTCTTGGGCCCAGAGAAACAATTACTACTAGTACAGTGGAGACACTCTACAGCTACCCAGAAAAACAATTACTACTAGTACAGTGGAGAAACTCTACCGCTTCTGGCTCCTCCTAGGTCATTGAAACGTCTCCCTCTACTGAATGACATTATACTTTTGTTCACCGACATGCCGGCCATATAGCACGCGGGCCCAAATGCCATCCACCAAATTAGAAGGCAGTATGCAGGCGGAGAGTCACCCCGGTTGTAGCGCGGCAGTAACGAGCCGTTGTATCACAAAACCCCACCTCCCCGTAGTCTAAGTTTGACAGATGAAGCAACGAGCATTTCACTCTTTGCTGAATCACCTTCTCCCTCACCGTCTTCAAGATAGGCAACACTCGCATCTGCCACTGTTCTTCTCTCCGAACGAAGGGAAGGTAAGCGGATCCGTGATGTTGGTATATTTTCATTCAGAGAAAAAAAAGAACTTTTGCAAAGCAGTAACCGGTCCTCACTCTTTTTTTGTTTCATTGTCATTGCGATTGTGTTTTCCTTTTAGTGGTCTCCTAGTATTCGTCAGTTTCATGATGGACCAAGGAGAACCAGGCAAAGATCTGCCGATATTGGAGTAGACGTGGGAGGCTGATCCCCACGAGACAGAGAGCTCCAAGAAGATGGAGGCAACCACCGAGCCGACCCCAGATACGCTCACGGCCACTACTAAGATGGTCAACGCCCCGTTTGAGGTTACAGCCCCCGTGGCACTGCAGGAGCAGTTTTCCCCCTTCGAGGATGTGTCCCCCCCCGCTGAGCTTCCCAAGGCGATTTTCTCTTTGCCGATCTCGATTGTGGTTTTTCATCTAAGTATGTGGTGATTTTTTTAGAAAAGGAAGTATGTGGTGATTAATAATGCAAAATTTTATTAGCTTTGATGCCATGCTATACATAGTGGTTTAAATAACTTGTGTTTCTTATACTAAAAAGTAATTCAGAATTTGTTTCTGTTTTAATTAGAGCCCTGATGCAGACAAGGATTGTGTGGTTTTACATGTCACTCGCTATGAGGCGGACGACCTGAATATACGCACTGGGAAAATAGAGTTCTTAGGCTGTTGGATCGTGGAAGCCATTTGCGGTTATACCAATGAAGAGTTGTATTCCAGCCTCACTGTTGTTAGGCGTGTTGTCCAGGGTGTACTGATGCACAAGAAGTTCAAAGCTACTCCTTCGTTTGTGAGGCATACTGTTCTTGTCAAGCTTACGCAGGAAGATGATGTGGCATGCCTCCACAAACAAGTTTATCAGTGGCAAGGCCACAAGGTTGTCTTCATGAAGGTTCACAGGATTGAGCTGATGCGGAACGTCCTCGATGATGTTCATGGCAAGGCCCGTCTTGTGTCCAGCCCAAATTAGATCGAGGCATGAAATAGTTGCCACAACTAGTGTTTAATAGTAGTTTGGATTGTGTCTAATTACCCGAACCTTGCCTGTTATCGACCCCTTTGGAGCTAGTACTCTGTTTGAATCCGTCTATGGGAACTGCTGCTACTTTTGTGTGCCCGTGAATCATGTGAGAACCATCGTAATTGTTGCCGAAACAGATGCGTCTTCACTAGTTTTTTCATGAATATGTCATGGTAAGACATAAGTTGTCACGGTTTATCATACGAGCAGTGTGTTTTTGATGAAATAGAGCACTCATTCGAGAACCGCGCGCCGACGTATACATAAGTACTTGTAAACACTGTTTGTGCTACCCCACTTGTAAGCAGTTGTGCAAAACACGGCACATTGGCTCAGCCCGCTTCAACACTAGGCTATCGACCAACTAACAATCAACAATCTGCTGTATGACATATAAGCAACTATGTATCTTGTTACAGTGGTTCATGTAGTTAATTGAGGCCACAATGTAATAAATTCCAAACGTTCACACGCTAGTCCAGCGCTCATGTGGAACACTCACATTAAACTCATCTTCATAAAAAACTTGAAAAGCATAAGTTAAGCAATTTTATACATCTCAATGATTCATAGAATGTAACAAACATATACTAGTTCACAGCAAAAGACAAAGTTGTGAGAAGGTTTACAAATCAGGAAAAAACAAGCAAGGCTTCTCTGAGCAAAGGGCCTCTCAGCAGGCTTAAATTTCCTGGAGTTCACTCTTGTTTTTTCTTGTTGCCACCATCGAGGGTTAGGTTCTCTCATTCCAGAATAACCAATTATAATTGTGGTCTCAGCTAGAATGCTGAACTGAACCATGCAGTGTACTGACCAGCTGAAATGCTTGTGCATTCCACTAAATTTAAGCACCGCTATTTGCAGAAATAAGCAGACCACAATGCCTCTTGTCCGCGCACCTGTCCAAAAAACCGTCGTGCAGCCATGCCAGCTAGTCCTCGGTCCATGGATGAACTGGTAGAAAGTGCATTCCGGACTAGGATGCAGTTGTTTTCACTCGTCCCTGCACTGCAATCAGGAAGTAAAACGTACAAATCAGCTTCTTTTAGATTGCGTTGGTCATTCTACCTTAGTTACTACCAATGTAGGGATACCTTGAAGACGGGAGATTAGACGACGGCAACTAGGGATAGCCATCTCATTTTGCGCAGTTGTACTAAAACTGAGGTGTGTGCTTTTGATTGCGCGGATATAAACGATACGGAGACAGACATCCCGAAACGATATAGAGATAAACATCCCTGTTTGTGCAAATACGAAATACGGTTATTTAAACAGTGACAGATATTACTACTTTCCCCCGTTTCCTCTTAGAACCAAGTCCTAGATTCATGCTACAGCTTTCCCACTTTCTTCCCTGTTTGAACCAACGCTTTGAGTCGACTGTATGAACTAGCTTTACTTCTAGTAATAGTAGAAGTATAGGTGGCTTTGGAATAGCGGACGGAAGTAGAAAAGGATCCACACAAAGGGAGCTGGGGCAGTAGAGCAAGGCAGGTTTCGAAGGAATATATACCTGAGGGTCATCGGCATGTGGCAAAGACGGTGTCGGGAGGCCGCATCTTGGCCACAATACCGCAGGGAGGAAGAAGGGGCCGGAGGCCCTCCCGAGCCGGTGCTCTCTCAGAGAGAACGGCACGGCCGCCGATCGGGACACGCGGGCAGCCGTTGGTCTCCTCCCTCGCCGCCGACGACAGCGTGAACGATGCACCTACACCCCTGCCCCGGTCAAGGTTGTCTGGCCGGATTTGTGACCAGCCGTGAGCTGAGAGAGAGTGTGGCCACCTATGTGTTGCTTAGATCTGGAGAGCATGAGAGAGTGAACGAGAGGAACCCTAGTAAAGCAAGCGCTAAGGTTCCTGCTTTTATATATAGTGGAGTGATTTTGTTGTACCGGCTTCAAAAAAATGCGCTCCTATGTGTACCCACGAGTGGGTGTGAGAGAACTAGTGCGTGCGTGGACCGCTTCTCTTCGTGAGAGTAAAATATACTATGCCCAAAGAACGTTCGCCGCAAGAGTAATAGTATAAGTGTGTGACGTGTGAGCTAAAATAAAATGTGCGCGCTGTCTTTTGTTTTTAGAAGTTCTGAGGGTAGGGTGTGAAGAGCACATATGTGCGTGACGTCTACCTGCAGATAGATGGTGGGTGCGACGTGCGAGTCTGCGAGAGGACTCGGGAGAGTCGTGACTCGTGAGGGTGGGTGTGCGTGAGAGAGAGGGGGGCACGTATCAATGCAATGCATGTGTCCGTAAATCATTATCCGACAAACGTTCGCCACAAGCCTTTTCCTGACGAATGCCGTACGAACCGTTAGATCAGCATCCGACAGTGTCAGTTTTGCCATGTCATTTAACAGAACAACCACTCCTCCTACACACAAATCTTCCATGTGAGTGTTAGCAACTGCCGTATGCTCCCTCCGTTTCGAAATGCAGCGCATATAGCTTTATTGAAAATTCGAACCTCACAAACTTTTACCGAGTTTTCGTGTACCAAATTGCACATGTAGAATACCATGTATATATCATTTCATTCATCTTCGAGAGGTAACTATAAAGATGGGTGAGGAGTCTACAAAGAAAGACCATCGTATCACCCGCAGCAATTTCAAGCATCCTTTAGTGTCGAGGAATATCATAGGAACTCTATATGATATGATTTTTATAGGATTTTTTCCTTTAGAGCCAATTGGTTCATAGGAATAGGTTCATATACTCCACATTTCAAAGGAAATAAACATGATATCATTTCTATAGCTTTAGAGCCACTTGGTTCATATGAATGGATTCCTATACTCCCTTAATTTCAAAGGAAAATAAGCATTAGTGTATATTCAATAGAAAAGTTCCTATGATATGAACCAAATTACATCTCTTTTCTAATCCCTCCTCATAGGAATTGAGATACATGTCATCTCTAGATTCAATAGAAAAGTTCCTATGATGTGAACCAAATGACATCTCTTTTCCAATCCCTACTCATAGGAATTGAGATGCTCCATGTCATCTCTTTCCCTACAACTTCCATGTATACATCTTCTATTCCTAAATAGATAGTACAACGCACTAGTAGCTTTTTTCCAAAACATGCAACTATGGCACAAGAACTATATAGTGTGCCAATAACTTTGAAAGATGGTCGCTGGATGAAGCTCACCCGACAGTGCAGAGATAGGCAAAGTCGAGCACTACTGGCCATTGGATATCATCAACATTCCACCAGATTTGTCACATGTACAATTTAGAAGACTCCATGGTTGAACTTAAGCATAATGCACAAACCTCAAAACACAAGCACTTCTCCTTTGTTCTAGAATCTTCTATATCATAATTGATTATTATTTTCTAAATGAATTGCCATTATTTGTTTTTACTTTATGATTTACAATGCACAACCCCATGAATCTTAACATTTTTATAAAACTAATTGATTTTGAATGAGATGAACTATAAGAACTAAACGAACATCTACATCATGCATATATGACTCAAAGCTTTACATGCTATAGTGTGTATTTATTCATAATTGTTTCGAAATCTCATGCGTTCAATACATGTCTAACTTACTAGTTTTGAGTAGAGTAGCAAATTTCACGCGGCCCCGGGTATATCAAAATGCAGGGCCCATGCATTATTGCCTTTCGGTCGAACCTACGTCCACAATTTTTTGTACGTACTATATCTCCACTGGTCCCCGAACCCAAAATGCTGCCTCGTTCCCGTAAAACCAAGTGGCCCACACATATTTAAGGCGTCGACTTGAACCCGTTTACTACGACGTGGCCCCACACATCGTAGTACTCCTACAAACCCTACCGCCGCACTCATCATCAGTTTTCTTCAAGAGGACGAGGGAGAAGCCGATTTGTAGTGGAGGCGCTTTCAAAAAAAGGATCTGTAGTGGAGACCCCTACCCTAGGGTGCCTTAGGTAGCTGCCGCACACATCATTGTTTTCTCTTTTCTTTATGCTCTTGCGCCCTAGAGTGAAATGATGGTTGCTTCGTCCGTCCAGCTTAATGCAGGAAAGGTGGGGCTTTGTGATTTGACCCCTCATCGCTCATTTTCTACTACTGCGGCACTACGACTGAGGTGCCTCCAATTCCAACCGCTGCTCCGAACTGTAATTTGGTACATCGCATGTGGAACAAGACGGTGGATGAGCCACATGTCGGCCAAAGGGGTCCTGTTAAGTGTGTCGCCATTTCGTGTGCGGACTGACCCTGCTTGAGTTGCTACGCCAACACAACAGGAGCAACCTACCACTTGGTTTTGCTCCTTGGTGAATCCCGACTATATTGATCTAAAAAGATACGTGCTGAACTACCCTCTCCGTCTTGGTTTTTTTATTTTTAGGCATCTCGGTTTATAGGGCCTGCACGTAGTTCTAGGTCATCCATTTGACTAACTAAATATGAGTTACTATGTCACAAAAAGTATATCATTGGATTCTTAAGCGGATGTAGTTGTATTTAAAAGTCGAGGGCGAGGTTTTTCCTGCACGGTAGGCGGGGCAGTTCCGCCTAGTCGGTTCAACAGAGACGCGAGAAGAGGAGGGAGTAGGATGTTGCAAACGTAGGGCTGTGTGATTTGACAGCGAGTTACTGCTGGACAGGTGGGGCCCCGTGATTTGACTTTCCATTATCATTTTAACTACGATGCTACGATCGGCATGAGTCTCCCAATTCCTGACCACCTCCATACAGGTGCCTCTCCCAATGCTCCACCATGTAGTAGAGGCTGGCTCTTGCATGAGAGCCCACTTCTCCACTTTTTCCTTTCCTCTCTTTCCTCCACATATGCAAAAATGCCATGTAAAGCGTACTATTGTACTTACTTTTACTTGCTCCTACAGATGCTTAAGCTTGCCACATAGGCATAAAGTCTGATGTGGCAAGTTAATCAAGAAGAGAGAGACTAGTTTGGTGACCCAAGGAAGAAACGGTGCTAAGCGCGTGTACCTAGGTGAAAAGATGATTTTGAGTCTATAGCTAATTAAATGAAGCAAACTTAGCAACACCATTTCATTGGAAGAGGTCACTCCTTGGCAAATTCAATAAATACTAGTACTCTCCGTGTCCCATAATATAAGAATGTTTTTGGCACTACACTAGTGTTAAAAACGTTCTTATATTATGGGATGGAGGGAGTACGAAGAAAGAGATAGAGAGGAGTAAAAAAATACACTTATAGCCAACCTTATAGCCAACCTTGTTGTAGTATGAGTGACTAAGTGATGACTATGTATGACATGCCAACATCAGATAGCCTAACGCATCATGTTAAATCTCCAAGGGCGCGACCGCGCGAGCGACACGATGGTCGTGGTAGGCGCGACCATGATACGGGCTGCTGGCAGCCCTTGGATCTGAGATCAAACGGTCGCAGCTAAGTTGCTGAAAATTTGCAGAATAACCCTCCAGGATAGGATATTCACCCATCGGTCTAGAATCACGCCATGCAACTGTTCGATCTCAGATCCAAGGGCTCTTGGAAGCCCGTATCATGGGAGAATGGAAAGCCACTACCCTGCCGTTCGCACGCTGGCAGTTCGCTCCTACTCGTCCCCGCACGTCCTTCAATACTACGGCGATTCGCTCCTAGTCGTCCCGTCCATTCACATTACGGCAGTTCCACTAATCCTAACCCTCGTCCCAAATCCATGGCGTCCCAAATCTCCACGATCGGCGGTGAGTACAAGGTTAGAACCATCACGGGTGATGAGTTCGACGTCATCTACACCCGTTCTTCCGCGACGGTGAAAGGATGCCTTTCTTGCTTCAGACACATGTTCAAAAACTTAGATGATGAGTGGGTCGCTGGGCTAGATGTTGAGTACACCACTGTCCTGGGACGAGAGAAGGATCTAAAGGACGAAGAGAGGAAGAAGCCCGTCATGATCCAGGTTTGCGTACATAACGTTTGCTTGGTCTACCACATATGCCATGCCGACGTTGAGTACCAGGATTTTAAGAACTTCCTCAAGGACAAAAGAGTGAAATTCGTTACTGTAGGCTTTAAGAACAACAGGGACGTCCTACGTCGGATAGGTCTCGTTGTAGGCCAGCCCTTCGATCTCTAGAAGGCAAGCCTGGTGTCCTCCTCTCAACCTTCAATGCTGACCCTGGCAGGAGCCATGGTTCATCCTTTGTACCGTAAACTGGAGAAACCTCATTGCACGTTTCATCGTCATGCATGGCAGCAAAATGTACTAGATATAGACCACATCCACTACGCTGCAATGGATGGCTACCTTTGTTTCAGTATCTACAAGGGTTGGATGAAAAGCAACAGCCAAGTGTGCGGTTCAAGCAAAGAAGTATCGGCCAAGAGGGAGAGGGACAAGGACGAAGTCGAGGACGTGGACGAGGACTCCGAGTAAGGTGGCAGTGTCGTTGCTCATGGTGGTTCTAAACTTCTAATGCAGTGTCTACCGGATTAGTTGCATAGTTTAATTTCAGGTGTGCTTAGTTTAATTTGAGGGGTGTGTTGTGCTGAGCCCCCAGCAGAACTATGTTATGTTTCTTCTCGTTACTTTAACTCTTCAGTATGTACATACTACTAGTATTTCTTTAATAGAATTTAGCACCCCAATTAAGCACGTACTAGCTTTTTAAATAGTACTATATGCATAATTTGGCGGCGAGCGCTCTCTATACGTACCACCTTTTTTTTAATTTCAATTTTTGCTCCATGGCGCAATCCATCGATAGTAGTACTGTACAAAAGTATACATTTTTTAAAAGGCTAGAGTACTGTTCATCACATATATAGCCAGTTAAATTCTCAACCTAGAACAACGTGCATGCTATGTAGTAAACCGATACGGAGGAAGTATAGTAAAAATGAGGTGATTTTAGCGAGCGATCGGCGGGGAGCATGGCCTTTCATGCGGTCCCATGTGTCATGATGTACCAAGGCGATGCGCATGTCCCTCTTGAGGTAGAAGCAATACTATGTGGTTTGAGATGATGGCGAACCGAAGTGTGAAATAATGGTTGCTTCGTCCGTCTGGGAAGGTGCGACATTGTGATTTTACGTCTCATTGCTCATTACTACTACTGGGCTGGTACGAGTGGGGGGCGTCCCCCCTGCTGTTCTGCACTGTTATTTGGTGCTTGACACGTCGACCAGGTTGCTATATGTCCCACATGTCGGCGACAGGAAGTACATAATTCATGAAAGGGAGCGTCGACGGAGGAGTATACTACAGAATTCATGAAAGGGAGCGACTTAGTTTTGGAAAAATCTGTTTTTACGGAGTACGTACCCACTAGGGTTTATAGGGCTCATCTAAAAACATTCGTTATTCCGTTTGATAAGTCTCAATTCTACTATACTAGTAGTAGTACCATTACATGTTGGATTTTGAGGTGTGTTAGATCACCCGACGCAAGCAGTGTCAAGAGGAAACTAACCAATGCATGTACAAGTTCATGGAAATTTAGTGGTCATTCATGCATTTGTTCTAATTAATGCCTCGGTAAACATAACTTCTTGAGAAAAACAAGCGTACTAATTACTTGTGCAAACTACGAAATTAATTCGACCACTCACCGTCTACCTTGGTTGGAGAGATTTTGCAATTGAGCCATAAACTGGAAAGGAGGGAGTAGTAACTTTTGTCTCGATTACTATTTGTGGCCTTGTATAGATGCAAAATGTATTTTTTTATAGTGGCCTTGTATAAGTAAATGGATGGAGTACTAACCAAAGTACGTAGTAGGGACGAGGAGTAAACGGAGGGAGTAGTAAAATTTTCTCCTCATGCTGCGAGTCACCGCGCGCGTGGGCGAGGGAGCGGGCGTAAAGGCGTACAGTAGTAGTAGTAATAGTAGTAGTAGTAGTAGTAGTAGTAGTAGTACTCGTAAGCAAGCTTCACCTCATCCTGCGAGCCACCGCGCCCGTGGGCAGGGGAGATGGCGTACTAAGCAAGCTTCTCCTCGTTCTGCGAGTTGACGGGACACATCAAAAGTACTCCACTGTATAGAGCCTTGCCTCTAAGGTAGGCCCCACATGGTTTGCCTCTTTTTTTTTAATTTAACATAACACGTCAAGTCGCAATTTGTTTGTTCACCCGTGGTAGATGATCCTCCCTCCACCAAGTGGACAACCAGTACATGTGCCAAATTACCACGTGGGCTGCCTTTTTCGTACAGACATGAGCTCCACCGTGTACCCGCGCGGGTGTGGTTAGGAAAGAGACGGGAGTACGTGCGCCGTGCGTGCACCTCTTCTCTTCGTGCACGTCCCCCATCTACGTGGGTGTGTGTGAGAGAGATACAAACCTAGACATAATGCGCCATCCATCCCCATGCCTCCGCCCAGTCCGACCACCAGTCACCACCATGCCCCACTCCTCCTCACCTTATCTCTCATCTTTCTCCCTCCATTTTTATATACAAGGGGCCACTATCAAAATTACAAATTGCAGATATACAAGGCCACTAACACTAATCGATGCAATATTAATGGTGTTTGCCTTGTGGTACTAGCAAAGGAGGACATTAATTATCCCTTGCATGCATGCAGGAGTTTGTAAAAAATGCATCTTGATGTTCCATGCAATGCACGGGCATCTTTCTAATCCATGAAAACAACACATGGCAAAATTCCACGGCGAACAAGGGATTTGAATCTGTTGGGAGGGGCTGTTTGGATCTTGCCCGGGGTAGCCAAAATATTGGCGACCCTTTTGTCCACCGGTGCCTTTGCCACTGATGAACGAGGAATGGCTCGGGTGCTCATGCTGGCATGCATCCTCCAGTGCGCACGTTGGAGACGAGCTCGCACGAGCTGTGTTTTTTTGTCCCACAACGCCGCCCGAGCCGCCCGCAGACCGACCGGCAACCCGCAAATTACGCCATCCAACCGTAGCTGCACACATTATGATAGCAACTCAACCAACCGGACGAAATTCACGCAAACACGTAGACAAACTGATATTTCATATAAACAACGACGGAAATCGTATAAAATACCGGATTTTCATACAAACATCACATATTTCATTACATTCAAATGAACTACGCGGTGCTAGTTCTGGACAACACAGGTATATAATACCTGGCCTAAATGGTCGCCCGCTGATCGATTTGTGTTCCTCATGTCCAGCAGCACGATCACCAGACTGCCGGGAGCCCCGGAGGTATATGCTTCAGCGCAAAGGACGACTCGCTTCCCCACTGCCCAACTGATATCATTGGCTGGTGCCGAAGATGTTGGTGGCCGGCCCCGGTTCGAGTTCATCACCGGCCACTACTTCGCCATGGCCGGCACCGGCTCAAGTTCATCCTAACATTCCCCTCTTCCGTGGAGCCCATGCGGGGTCGATGAAGGTCCTCGCAACAAAAGGATCCGGCAAGACACCTGTTGTGTACGCCGGCGTCGCCTCCGCGGTGGCCTTCATGGGACCCAAGCGGCGGCGGCCTCCCGTGTTCTACTTCTCCTTGATGATGGCGGCAGACGCGGAGGCGCTGGCCACCGACTCGTCGCTCTCCGCGCACCCGGCTTCTGTCGCTGCTTGCATGGCGCGGCCGCCGACATGGGAGTCTCGGCCACAGAAATGGGAGATGCGGTACGAGGCGGCGGCGTGGACGGCAGCAACGACGCCCGTGCGCCGCTCCTCGTCGAGCTGGCCTGGAGCGGCGAGTTGCTGAACCACGCGCCGGCTTGGGGCGGCAACTGGCTCCGTCGGGCGAGGGGAGGGAGGTGGATCAGCGAGCTGCATAGCTCGTATCCGGCGGGCTACCCAGCCGGCTTGGATGCGGAATAACTACTCTTCGTAAGCCATTGTAAGAGTGGACAAAATGGTGGAGGAGATAGGGGAGCGGCGGAGGTGTTCGATTCTTGGCCGGCGTTTGGCCTTGTTTAAATAGGAGATTACATAGACGGCGGATGGGAGGAGCTCGGCCGGCCTTGTGTTTAACGCCGGCCTGGTCATGAATGGACGTTTGTCCAGAGTGGGTTTCTCGGCTTCCACATGGGCGGGTTTCATGGAGGCGTTTGAATGCGACACAGATGCGTGTTCAGCCGGGCGTGCCTCGAGTGGCGCCCTCGACTCTGACCTAGGACACTGCGCCGTTCTTCCACTGACGTGTGGGCTCTTTGGGTGCATGGCTTGCATGTCAGTGACCCAACGCAGGCAGCGCACAGCAGAGGAACCTTTGGTGGGCCAGGGCGGTCAGAAGCGGGCATTTCATAAACCGATGATTATTCATTGAGTGTGACGTCATCTTTTTCATGTAGATAAGCCTACTATGTTGATAGCCCGTTCGATACGTTGTGATTCATAAAGACCACTGCAAACATCAATGTTCTGCTTATCACAGATAAGATTGATTAATACCCGTAACAATCCATGTCCTTAACAAAGGGTGCATGCACGTATAGGTTGAGCGTGTGTCTTGCGTCGTGTGCTGTGTGCATGCAGGCGTGCGAGTGTTGTGTGCGTGCAAGGGTACGTTTCAGTGTTGCATGCATGGGTGCGTACGTGCGTGTGTTCGTGAGTGCATGTGTATGTGTCAATGTTGCACGCCAGCATGCGTGCGTGTGTACATGTCAGTGTTGCACGCCTACATGCGTGCGTGTCTTGCATGCGTGCATGTGTACGTGCGGGGTGAGGCTACACGTCAGTCGACTGACTTTTTCATCTCTGGTCATTAGATTTTCCAACCGTTGGATACGAAATCAAGGGCCTCCAGTTTATCATCAAACTCCACCCCCCTGAGCCGCCAGCCACCACCGGTCGAACCGCCAGCCCCCGCCGCACGCGGCCAGCCCGCCCTCCCCGAAACCACTCCCCACCGCCGGTCCGCCGCCGCACTGGCCATCCCTCTAGCCCACCCCACCCCACCACCCAATGAACGCCCCCAACCGCCGGTGACTGCCAACCAGAGGTCTCATGACTTCGAATACCCACCGACAACTAATTTATTACCATTTCTGTCCTTCATATACGCGCTGACGGGTAGGCCCTATGGTAATGTGCGCTGCTGAATGTGGACCGTTTGACTAGTCAATTGATCATGTTATCAACAAATTATGGAGCTGTATGGTGAGCCAGTGACCGTATGATCACCCTAAAATGTACTCCTATTTTATTAACACAGTACATACTCAAACTACCATTTCTTTCTTTCATATACGGGCTAACAGGTGGGCCCCACGGTTACGCGCCCCGATGGTGCAACACTAGTTGCGCCGCGTGGAACGTTTGACTGGTCAATTGATTCTGTCATCAACAAAATACAGAGTTGTACGGGTGAGCCAGTGACCATATAATCATGACATGTATTTGTTTAACACGGTACAAACGCAAGGGCTCATATATACACGCAAGCACTCACCGCTATAAGTGCACACACGCGAACCCTACCCCAATGAGCACCTTCGAGAGAGTGGGCCAGCATATATGATCTTGAGATTTTATGAAGTCACCATAGGTGCCTCGTAGTCGAGTGGAACGTCTCCTCCCACTGAACGTACATCGCTGGAAAATACTGAAATTAGCACAAGATAAATGCGAGCACCGGGACTTTAACCTTGGTGGGCTCGAGAAACCACTGTCCTCTAACCATCCAACCACATGTTGGTTAGCACGACAAAATGTATGTGGTGACCGTGATGAGCTTATTCTGAAGTCCAGTGACCATATCGTGCTTTCGCTTCAAATACAATGAACGTAAGTGTCATCAACAAAATACGGAGCACGCATCAAATGCAAAGTCCGTCAGTGTCATCAAAAAAATATGGAGACACATCGTGAGCTAGATACCGTTGTATTATTGTATATGCTTATTTTCTTAGTGGCCGATTGCTTGTGTGGTGTGGTGGGCACATCATTTCTAGTTGTGGTGGGTCAACATGAAGACTCATGGGTCGGTTCCATCCTGTGCCACATATAGGTTGGACCGAGACCTGTTATACGAAGATCCATGTGGAGGACTCGGTGTACAACACGAAGCTACCAGAGTCGCGGAGGACTCTATCCCCACTGGTGATAAGCCGACTATATATGATTTGTAACCCTAGGCCCTTAGTATGTTATACAAGCTTGGGGGCTAGTTCGTCGATAGTATACACACACACAATGCCTGGTATTCACGTGTACTTTGTACACACCCCTATCACTAATATACAGTACCAGGAGTAGGCTCTTTCTTCAACTGCAAGGGTCCGATCCAAACTAGGGTAAAACTTTGCCTCGTATTACCATCCAGCCTAACAGCCAGGGATATCCTACCGAATGATATGATGAAATCATATCTGCCAACTACTAAGAGAGAGGTGTGTCGGGGGGGGGGCAATGTGTGCGAGAGAGGCCTAAAGATAATGTGCGTGCGGGAGACACGTAGGCACATATATGTGCGTATAGAGGGCTAGTAGAGTCCGTGCATGTGTATATATGCATGTGAGAGAAATAGTGTTTTCCAACTGAGATTAGTGAAAAGAGTGGTACATAGTAGTCAGAAAGAGAGAGAGAGAGAAACAGAGAGAGCATGTGCGTGAGACACCCCGACACCCTGAGAGAGATTGTGAGCATGTGTGGAAGAGAAATGCCGATGCATATAAAGTGTGTGCACTTATGCATTAGATAGAGAGATATATAACGCGTTTGTGAGAACGGGGCGAGGCATAGTGCATCTACGTGTAAAAGGCGGTTCTATGCATTAAATTAAAATATAAATGGCATTATTATTTTTGGATGAGATCATGAATTTTGCAAATTGCGTATGGACGAAAATCGGTCAATCAGACACCCATACTCTATTGAATTCTAGCATGTACATGTGTTTATTTCATATTATCGATCCATAGAGTGAGAGCGGTTTGAAATACAGGCAATGGATGCTTTTGCAATTCATATATAAACATTAATTAGTGCACTCCATGTTGTTAGTGTGAAGCACTTTATACATTTGTCACTTGCATGGATACATTCCAAATTGCTAGCTAGGAAATAGAATACATGTTGAATTCAACATAAAGGGGGTTTCGAAGATTTGAATTCATAGGAAGTGCATTCATCTATTTGAACCCGAGATAATGGCATTTGTAAATCAGATGTAAACGGGGGCATCAATCTTTGTTATGAGTTTGAACATGCTATATATATTCATACGCATATCTAACTTTTTTTTTGCAACCAAGGAGATTATATCTGGAACCATGCATGAACTAAGGTAAGTTGCATATTTTTTAATATATACTCGTGTACAATGTATATTCAAATGTACCCCCTCCATTCCAAAATAATCATAGCTTTAGGATTTTCAAGAGTAAAGATTTGTGAAGTTTGACAAATCCTGAAAGTTCAATTCAAGAGAACCAAAAACGTTAATGCTTCTGCTCCCAAATATTGAACGAAGCGCCAAATAGGCCTCTGGTCACCCGAAACCGCGCGAGACTAATGTTTTGGTGGTAGGAAATTACTGTCTTGACTCTGGCCCGTGTAGCCTATCGCCCCGATGTCCAAAGGTCTAAACCGGGCTAGGTTTGTAACTTCACCAAGACGCCAGTCTCAGCCGCCTCCGAGAAGCATTCATACGCCATGGGCGCCTACCCATGCGCTTGGCCAAAATCTATCCCACCCACATTTGGGAAACCTGACATGACTGTCCTACCCCCAACCCGCAATATGTCCGAAATTTTAGATGGGGGCAAAGTTTGTAACTTTCCCCAAATTTCAAACAAGCGTGTCTCAAACCGAAACATTGTTCCCCCTTAGTTCCCCGCCTCCCTCCGTTTCCCCATTTCATACTCTGTGGGCGCGAAAACGCCCTCTCCACCAGCCGCAAAACCCCAGCCTTCTCCGTCCTCCACCCCATAGCGGCCAATCCACCACCACCCTCCTCCATCATGCCGGAGCCGGTACCCCGTCGTCGTCCAACACAACCGCAACCGCAACGCCCTAAAGGACTTAGCAGCTGAAGCCGAGGCAGAGCTGCCTCCACGACGCCGACGCCGACGTGCGCCGTACCAGAACCACTCCGACCACTCCGTCCTGCGCCTCACTGTTGTGGCTCCACTGTCGCAACCGTCCACCGCACCGGAGCTATTCCCGCTACGTCGTCGTTCTCCACCTCGGATCTACTTCCTCGCCACCGACAGACGTCCACCGCACCACACTCAACAACTTGGCCATTGGTTCATCCAAGGCTGCACCGTCCTCCACAACTTCTGGTTTCCGGCGAACAACAAGAAGATCGTCGGAAAAACAGAAGGAGGACACAGCACTGCCAGCAGAAAGAAGTACTCCTCTTCCCTTATTCGTGCAAATCTTACGTCTCCGCTCACACCGTATTCATACCACAAAAGAAACTAGTTGAGCGCTTCTTACTGCATCTTCTTCGTGATACTAAATGCATAAGGTTTCCTCCCTTTTACTATTTCACCTTTGCTAGAGGTCAGTAGCCCACCTGGATTTCAATTCAGGGTCAGTCGAACCGCATTAAAAGAAGCAGCACCCGCTTAGGCGCGCGAAGCACCTAGTCCGCCTGTTCCTCGGGGAAGCGGCACATCGGTGTCTATCATAGGGGTGTGGGGTGCAGGAGCTGCTTGCGCCTGATCTGGAGGTCGGCGGGGCTTGAATGGATGGCCGGGGGGCGGTGCCAAGCACGGCGGTGTGGTGAGGTCGAGGGGAGGGCGCAGGCAGGGGAGGAATACTGGGCCGGTGGTCGCTGGCGTTTCGAGGAAGATCGTCAACACTGACTGGCTAGAGGTAGATGAAGGCGATCTGCCCGTTCTTTGTACATCAGACGGTGCAGAAAAAATGGACTGGCCTATTTGCTTTCAGTCGACTGTTATTTTCATAGAATCCTGTAGTAATTTAGTGTGCCATGCATGTTGTAGAGCTATCATATGTCTCCCATTATTTATTTCTCACCGACCTGCTATCTGCTACCTTTACACTGTACTAATTGTGCACACACTTCACCCATACTCACACTATTGTTTTTTTATGCATGGGTATTTCAGACTCTGACGCAGTGTTGATGAATGCAAAAAAGAAAAGACAGAAGTTGCTCCAGTGTAATTCGAAGATAAGCACTAAGCGTTTCAGCGCTCTAATAGGTGCAGTGTCAGCAGTTGGAGACAGTAAACGTAGCTCTGCAGTTGATGATCTCAATTGCCACACACAACCATCCCAGGTGCTTGCTTTAACTTCGTGCTGTCAAATGTGGTTGCATGTTGCATATGGTGTCTAGCTTGTATTGCTTCCAATTTGGTTAAATTGCATCTGATTACTTTACACATTATACCTTTGATAATGACATGCCTTCCTGTTTTTGATACATACTACATATGTCTATTAACCATGTTCGTACATCAAACTAATGCTCTTTTGTATCCCTCGTCAATCACTTATGATGAGACAGTCACCCGAGTGGGTTACTGTGAGACGCCCAACTCGTTTAAAGAGTGCAGTGTCATCCTCCCCACATGATTCTCAAGAAACATCAAGGCTAAATGAAGATAGTCAACGTAGCTCTCTAGTTGATCACCACAATTCCCCCACACCACCATCGCAGGTGCTTGCTCTTACTTGGCAGTGTGATATGTGGTTGCATGTTGCATATGGTGTCTACCTTGTAATGCTTCTAATTAGGGTAAATTGCATCTGCTTAGTTAACACATTATATCTGTGAATATGACATGCCTTCCTGTTTTTGGTACATACTACGTCTTTCTATTAACCATGTTCTTACATCAAACTACTTTTCTTGTGTATCCCTCATCAATGCTCCTAATTTGTTAAATTGCATCTCCTTAGCTTACACATTATACATGTGAATATGACACGCCTTCCTGTTTTTGGTACATACTACATCTGCCTATCACACCATGTTCTTACATCAAACTACTGTTCTTGTGTATCCTGCGTCTATCGCTTATGATGAGACAGTCATGCGCGTGGGTTAATATGAGACGCAATACTCTTATAAAGAATGCAATTTCATCCTCTCCACATGATTCTCAAGAAACAACAAGCCTAAATGAAGATACTGAACGTAGCTCTATACCTGAAGACCGCACTTCCCCTACACCACCATCACAAGTGCTTGCTCTAACTTCGCAGTGTGATATGTGGTTGCATGTTGCATACGGTGTCTAGCTTGTAATGCTTCTAATTAGGGTAAATTGCATCTGCTTAGTTTACACACTATACCTGTGAATATGACATGTTAACCTTGTTCTTACATGAAACTACCTCTCTTCTATATCCTGCATCAATCACTTACGATGAGTCACCTTTATTCGTTGCATATTGCATATTATTTCTAGCCTGTTGCCATGTATTGCTTCTAATTTGGTCAAATACATTTGTTAGGGCACCCTTTTAATTTGGCAGAGTGATATTGGTTTCATCTTTCATATGGTTTCTAGCTTGCATCGATTCTAACAAGTTCAAGCACCTTGTGCTTAGTTTACACTTTATACATCATACATGTCAATATGTCCTGTTTTTCATATATATTCCATCCTCCTATCATGCGTCTGCCTTACATGAAAGTAGTGTTTGTCAGTATCATGCATCAATGAGTTCTGAAGAGCAAATTTTATTTCTTTTTCTTGTGGGTTTGACTTGACAAGGCAAAATCAAGAAAGAGGAAGGAAAAGAGTAAGGAAGGTGATGATGGTGGTCCTCTGCAGCAACGTAAATGGAGCATCTGTACCGATTCTCCTTGTACTGATAGTGCATTACAAGGTCCAAGTCTCCGCTCCCCTACTCCACCATCTAAGGTGCTTGCTCTAACTTGGCAGTGTGATATCTGGTTGCATGTTGCATATGGTGTCTAACTCGTATTGCTCCTAATTAGTGTAAACTGCATCTGCTTAGCTTACATATGATACATGTGAATATGACACGCTTTTCTGTTTTTGGTACATACTATATCTGTCTATCACACCATGTTCTTACATGAAACTACTCTTCTTGTGTATCCTGCATCAGTCACTTATGATGGGACACCTTTAAGTTGGCACTGTGATATTGGTTTGCGTCTTGAATATGATTTCTAGCATGTATTGCTTCTAATTTGATGAACGCCACCTATGACGAGACAGTTTTAACTTGGCAGAGTGATATTGATTGCACCTTCCATATGGTGTCTTGCAGTGTTTCTAATTTGTTGAAGTGCCTTCTGCTTAGTTACCACATCATAGGTGTGAATATGTCAAGCCGTCCGTTTCTTCGTACATATTCCATCATTGTATCATGACTTTGCCTTTCATCAGAGTAGTGTTCGTCAGTATCATGCATGAATGAGTTCTGAAGAGCGAATGATATTCCTTTTTCTTGTCGGTATGACCTCACAATGCAAAATCAATAAAGCTGAAGGAAATTGGCAAGGCATTGGATGATGGTGGTCCTTCCGAGAAACTGAAACAGAGGTTCTCTATAGATTCTACTCCGCCATCCTCCCAACAAGATTCACAAGACAACGCAAGGCGAGATAGTCAACGTAGCTGTGTAGATGATGAGCACATCTCCCCTACTCCACCATCACAGGTGCTTGCTCTAACTTGGCACTATTATATGTGGTTGCATGTTGCGTATGATTTCTAGCTTGTATTGCTTCTAATTTTGTTGAATTGCATCTGCTTACTTTACATAAAATGCCTATGAATATGACATGTGTTCCTGTTTCTACATCAGACTACTATTCTTGCATATCCTGCATCAGTCACTTATGATAAGGCACCTTTAAGTCGCCACTGTGATATTGGTTGTGTCTTGCATATGATTTCTAGCATGTATTGCTTCTAATTTGTTGAAACACCATACAGTTTGAACTTGGCAGAGTGATATTGGCTGCATCTTTCATATGGTGTCTAGCTTGCAGTGCTTCTAATTTGTTGAAATGCCTTCTGCTTAGTTACCACATCATAGGTGTGAATATGTCACACCATCCTGTTTTTCATACATATTCCATCCTCTCATCATGTGTTTGCCTTTCATCCGAGTAGTGTTCGCCAGTATCATGCATGAATGAGTTCTGAAGAGCGAATTTTATTCCTTTTTCTTATCGGTTTGAATTCACAATGCAAAATCATTACAGCTGAAGGAAATTAGTCCAGAGTGGATGATGGTGGTCCTTCGGAGCAACTCAAACAAGGGGTATCTACCGATTCTACTCTGCCATCCTCCCAACAAGATTCGCAAGACAACACAAGGTTGGACAATCAACGTAGCTATGTAGATGATGAGCACATCTCCCCTACTCCACCATCACAGGTGCTTGCTCTAACTTGACACTATTATATGTGGTTGCATGTTGCGTATGATGTCTAGCTTGTATTGCTTCTAACTTGAATTGCATCTGCTTACTTTACACATAATGCCTGTGAATATGACATGTGTTCCTGTTTCTAGAACATACGTGTACATGATGAGCACATCTCCCCTACTCCACCATCACAAGTGCTTGCTCTTACTTGGAACTGTTATATGTGGTTGCATTTTCCGTATGATGTCTAGTTTGTATTGCTTCTGATTATGTTGAATTGCATCTGCGTAGCTTACAACTTATACCTGCAACGATCACTTACCCATAAGACACATTTAACTTGGGACTGTGATGTAGGTTGCATCTTGCATTGTCTTCTAGCTTGTACTGCTTCTAATTTCTTGAAATGGCACTTATGACGAGACACTTTTTACCTGATAGAGTGATATTGGTTTCATGTTCATATGGTGCCTAGCTTTCATTTCTTCTAATTTTGTTGAAATGCCTTCCGCTTACTGTTTTTTCATACATATTCCATCCTCCTATCGTACGTGTGAATATGAAACGCTGTCTTTTTTTGTATATATATTCCATCCTCCTATCTTGCGCTTGCCTTACATCAAAGTAGTGTTCGTATGTATCATGCATCAACCAGTTATGCAGAGCTAATTTTATTCATCTTCTTGTGGTTTTGACTTCATAAGGCAATATTAGAAAATAGGAAGGAAAAGAGTAAGTTAGGGGATGTTGGTGGTCCTCCGCACCGACGCAAACAGAGACTCTCTAGATTTGCCACTGCTACTGCTAATGAAGTTGAAGTCCCAAGTCTACATGATGAGTTCATCTCCCGTACTCCACCATCGCAGGTGCTTTGCTCTAAGTTGACAGTGTGATAATTGGTTTCATGTTGCATATTTGTCTAGTCTGTATTTCTTCTATTTTGATTAAATTGCACCTACTGAGTTTATACATTATACATGTGCATATGACATGGCTTTCTATGTCTAGAATACACTGCATCTATCTATCATACCATGTTCTTACATCAAAGTACTGCTGTTGTGTATCCCACATCAGTCACTCATGATTGGACGCTTTTAACATGGCAGTTTGATAGTGGTTGCATCTTGCATTTATTTCTACGTTGTACTGCTTCTAATTTTTCAAATTGCCACTTATGACAAGACACTTTTAACTTGGTAGAGTAATATTTGTTGCATCTTTCATATGGTGTCTAGCTTGCATTACTTCTATTTTCTTGAAAATCCTTCTGCTTAGTTTGCACATCGCAGCTGTGAATATGTCATGCCGTCCTGTTTTTCTTACATATTCCATCCTCATACGGTTGTCTTACATCAAAGTATTGCTTGTCTGTATCATGCATCAATGAGTTCTGAAGAGTGATTTTATTCTTTTGTGTTGTGGGTACAGCTTGACATGGAAAAGTCAAAAAAGAGCAAGGAAAATAATATAGTAGGGAATGCTGTTACTCGTCGGGTGAAACGAAAAAGGTTCTGCTGTCGAGATTCTGCTGGTACTTATAGTGCAGTAGAAGGTCTAAGTCCACCGGCTAAATCTACAAACACAGTATCACCTGCTCCACTAGCTGCAGCATCCGCTTCAACTGTACCAGCATCTGAACCAGTTCCTCGTTCGTTTGCTCCGGAACTGGCCAGTTCCCAAGCTGCCTTCACACCTAACACTACTTCCGAAGCACTGCTGACACAACAGGACTTGGCAAGATCATATGAACCTCATGAGCATCAACACCAAGACGGTACCTGACCGAGTCAAGTTGCAGTTGCATGCTCCTTTATATGTACTCTCACAGTTTGATGTACACTAACACTTTCCATATTCATTGTTGAACTAGCACCACGGTGCAAGCGGAAACAGACATCAGGGATAATGCTTGACAGATTAACAAAATCTAAAGGAGGAAGAATGGAGATCCATTTTGAGGCAGGTTTAAAAAGGCCACATGATGCTACAGAGTCAGCCAAGTTAGTATCAGAGGTAGCCATTGACATTAGGTGTCATGCACGTATCCTCCCAACGTGGATCCAGTATAGGAATGAGAAAGACAATACTCAGTTTAACACCTTCCTTGACCATTTATCCGTAAGTAATGTTATTCATCGCAATTAGTAATATTGTCTTGCTCTGTCCCATACTTTCTAGCTTCCTCCTAAGAAGACTCACATTCTTTTTTCAATAGATAAGGTTCAAGTTGGATCCGAAAGATGATGCAACTAAACAAGCATGCACTCATGTCTTTCAGTCGACTCTGCGACAGTATCGGTACCACCTTAGAAAATCTCACTTTGAAGGCAAGGCTAACAATGAAATCGCCCAAACATCTCCAGCGGAATATATTACAGATGAAGACTGGACAGCCCTCGTTAAACACTGGTCTGATCCAAAGTATCAGGTAGGCTATATGTATTTGATCAGACCACATATTAAACTTGTATTTATGTATGTGCCTTACAAGTATATCTTCTTCTAGGCTAACTATTTGAAGAACAAAACCAACCATTCTAAAGTGAAATTCCAACAGACAACAGGATCTCGTAGCTATATTACACACAGCGAGGCTCTTGTAAATAGCTGCTACTTCCTTCTCTTTTTTGTGCCATATTATCGTATCTATATTGACTTGTTCCAAATACAGAGGAAAGCCCGTGCGGACCAAAAAGAACCTGAACCGAATGCAGTGCAAATCTTCAAGGATTGCCACACCAGCAAGATGAAGGGCATAAGCACACCAGTTCAAGCCGCTGTTGTAAGTCCTTTTACTCCTCCTGCCTTGAACTGATTGGTACTGTGATGTGTTCATTTAACTACTTGGTTTGCAGCCAATGCCAGTTACTCTGTTCACTTTTATTCATAGTTGTCTTAACGTATCATTTCACCTTACATGGTTTAAAAGAGATGAAGGATATTCTTTTGGTCTTGATCTGTAATCTAGTTGTTATGTTCAAGTGCGCACACAATGATAAAATAGCCTGTTTGTTTTATATCTGTTTGCCCATGATATGAATGATGTCATACTATGTTCAGCCTACTTTAAACCATGTCTCTTTATCCTTAGATGTCAACGAATGTGAGGAAATAGACAATACAGTAGGCATGCTACATGGACATATGTTCCGAAAGTGATTTTATTATGTACTCCCTCCGTCCGGGAAAAGTTGTCACTCGCGTAGTTCAATTGTAATTTTGCAGAAAACCCCTTTTCATTTTAAATCTTGTGCTAATTAGCCCTTCTTCCTCCCTCGACGCGCCCCAGCCTCCACCTCCCCCCCCATGGGCACCGCGTGCCCCAGCCGCCGTAGGATCACCCAGGACGAAGTCCCACTTTCGCCGCCGCCCACCTGCCCCGCAGCTGCCATCTTGCGCCGCCCCTGCTTAGCTGTGCTGCGGAGGCAGGCTTCGCCGCCGCCCAGCTGCTCCTCCGCGGCGACAGCTCGACGGGAGGCAATTCCAAGGCTCACGGTCGGCTCTACTCGTCATCCTTCTCGCATCCCCGGCCGCAACCCCGGCGCGCCAAGGCCAGCCACTCTGCTGCGGGAGTTGGGCAAGACCCCGGCCACCGTTGCTCCACCGCCATGCACCAAGGTGACCAGTGCATCCACCGTAAGGCCCAGCGCCGCCGCCCACCTGCTACAGAGGCGACCACCACCGCCCACCTGCTCCTCCTCGCCGATTTCTTCTTCTTCTTCGTCCAGGCGACCCAACTCCTCCTCGCTGCCTCTGCTGCTACTGAAAGGTAGCCAGCGCCCTGAAATCAGTGCCAAATTGATGTTAATTTGTTGTGTAGATCAAATTGATGTCAAATTGAGGTGAATTAGAGTAGCAGCGGATCATCCAGTCTATAATTTGATGAGCGTGTGCTACACAAACACAATATTCAGTCTGCTCAAAATTGTACAGTAAACTGAATTTGTTGTGTAGAAGCATGTGAAAATTCAGTTAGATAACCACTGATAGAAGCATGTGAAAATTCAGTTAGATAACCACTGATAGGAATAGATATTGATGCTTTGCTGAAGAAATCATGGCACACTAGAGAAAAAAGAAGACGAAAAAAGAAATCATGCCTTGCTGAAGAAAAAAGAAATCCTGGAAATACTTAACTACTTTTAGACACTTTCAGTTAACTGTTTTGAATTGTCCATGTGACAGTATTGTCATGGTGAACTACAGATTATGCACTAAGGAATTTGTTCTCCAGGTAGAGATGAGTGTAAAAATGGTCCAATAATAGTAGTGTCATGGTGAGCTACAGATTATGCAGATGAGTGTAAAAATTAAGTTGCCAGGCAGATAATGGTCCAATAATAGTAGTGTCATCCTGTTTTTGCTAATTTATCATTGGGAAGCTGTCAACTCCGAAATTATTCAGAGTATTTGAATTCATGCATAATTTGGAATATTGTTGGATGCATGAGTGAACAATTGTAGATGCACAAACTGTAGACGTACAAATTCCCTCTCAGAGTCAAACTGAATTTTATACATGAACTTTGAAACTCTGTCAGTGCACAACATTCAGTGTCAATTGAATTTTACTTGCAAACAACTTTGAAAAGGGAAGGCAGTGTACTCCAGGGTATCAGTATCACATCATTTTTTCATCCAAATAATACATCCAAATAATCCTGGAATTAAAGCCTTAAAAGCAAGCAGAGAGCAGAGCAGTGCAACCTCCTCTGAATGAAAATATCATGTCACTGGAAAGCCTAAAAAGCAAGCAGGAGCAGAGCAGTACAAGAGTTGATTGATGTTTCTTCTGTTGAAGTTACCATGTTTCTGTAAGGAATGACCATCATGTTCCTCTAGTTACCGAAATGAACAAGGAGACTTTTAATCTCTCAGAAGTCACTGAGGCATCTTTTAATAATCTGTAAGGAATATAATTTTTGAAGGGAAGAAGATTGGTTTCATATAAAAGGTTTTCCTGAATAGACTTTTAAGCTCAGGCAGTAGCTCTAGGCAACACTATAATACATAATTTGGCAGGCCTCAAGTAAGAACTGCAAAATTATGTTAGT
Organism: Triticum urartu; assembly: GCF_003073215.2. Classification (NCBI taxonomy): domain Eukaryota; kingdom Viridiplantae; phylum Streptophyta; class Magnoliopsida; order Poales; family Poaceae; genus Triticum; species Triticum urartu. The sequence goes on from NC_053022.1 coordinate 322,541,594, forward strand.
GCGTTGTTGTACGTCTTTGAATAATTAACAAAGAGTCTATAGTTTTTTCCTTCAAGTGCTGAACATAAATTCAGATTGCATGATTATATAGTAGGTCTATATATTCGGATTACATGAACATAAATGCAGCATCCGTTCTTTATCAGATTGGAGAAGAAAATGATTGATAAAGAAATGCTTCTATATATTCAGATTATATATAGAAGGTCTATATATAAAAAATAACTTAATACCTTGGATTATATATAGAAATGCTTCAGTGAGCGTATAATAAATAACTTGTTCCTAAACAACCTAAATCTTGGTCATTTTGTTGTTCTAAACAACTTAAATTTGGTTGATACCAGCTTACCGGTATAGTAACAACATACTGATGTACCTGAACCCATGCAAGATATGCCAAACTTGCAAATAGGTAAAAACCTACTACACCTACATTGTACGCATGGGCATTTTTCAGAAATTGTGATGTTTTCAAACATCAGAATTTTATTTGCAATAGTAATTCCGATTCGCTTAATTTTGTCTGGGAGCTACAGCCAAGAGTAATTTGACGGAGTAAGAGAACTCAGTACACAGTGTACTCCAAATTTTCTACTCCTGTCAGTCCAACAATGCAAAGTTCAATTGTCCTTGCAAAATTCAGTTAGCATGTTAACAAGATCAGTTAACCGCACAACCAAGAAAAGGCTTGCCAAAGAATAAGAAAATGTTACTGATACCCTGGACTTAGTAGACTAGTGAATAACCCTACCAATAAATCTCAGGTTCATCAGGAAAGATTCCTGGAAGTAGGATGTTAAAATGTGTGGTTCTGAACTCGAAAATTATTCAGGTGTGGTTCTATCCCTTTTTCAGTTATAGCAGAACTTGAATCTAGCAGTCTGAAGAATTTTGAAACAATGATAGAAGACTTGATTGCAGTATGAAACAATGACTAAATTACTTGCCACATCATGAAACAAATGGCCAAGTGTGATCCCCTAGTGAGATTTGTCTACCAGGTTTTGCTAACTGAAGAAACAAGTGTGATCCTCGCAGTCTTAAGCAAATGTCAGAAGCAGCAAATTTTAGTAAAAAAAATCAGTTTTGATAGATAAATCATGGAGGGGAATTGAAGGAGGGAGGCTTAACCTGCCAAGAAGACGCCACCGCCGTCGTCGAGCTTGCAGTACAGTATGTGCAGGGACGGTGGAGCTCACAGTACATAAGATGTCTCCGCCGCCGTCGAGCTCGCCATCAAGCTTGCTATCGTGGGGCTCGTCGGCTACGTCTCCTGCCGTCTGGCCTCGCAGCCACCATATCAGCCTTGCCGACGCCGGATCTGAAGCAGCCGGAGCAGAGCGCGGCGGTCACTAGGGATGGGGGAAGCTAGGGGAGGAAGGCAAGCTGGAGCTGCGCGAGCAGGAGAGAGCCGCAGAGGAGGCAGTTACGGCAGCGGCAAGCTGTGGCGGTGGTGGAGCAGGGCAGCTGCGGCTTCTGTCGGAGGAGGTTGGAAAAATCGATGCTTCTCCTCGCTGGGGAAGCAACGCGGCGGAGGAGGAGGAGGGGAGCAAGGAGGGGGAGCAGAGCAGGGAGCTTCTTGCGCGGGGAATCTCCGGCGACGCCAGTAGCAGCTTTTTGGGGAGCCGAGCAAAGGGCTCCGGCAAGGGAGGTGACAAGCAAGGGGAACCGGCGGGGAGAGGAGTGGAGGTGGGGGAGTGCGTTGTTTGTCGGGAATACACTGAGGAGGTTTACGTAAAATTGCCACGAAGACAACTTTTTCCGGACGGAGGGAGTAGTTGGCACTACAATACATTCTAATGTATTACAGTAGTTCACCAAAATAAGTTATGTATAACGTTTAACCTACTTTGCTTGTTTTTGTCTCATTAGTAACTTATCTGGTATACTAATCTACAAGTTCAAACTTTCAGGAAGCTATGGAACAAATGATTGAACAGCCACAACCACCTAAAGGTGACGAGGCTACTACAGGCACAATGTCACCTCTTGCTGCACTGCGTCAGTATCTCTCCACTAACAGTGCAAAAAGCACCTTCCTGCGTAATTCTGGGTTGGTTGTCAAGGTAACCTCGTCCAAATCGCCTACTGAACAAAATCTTCCTGCTAAATAGAGTGATATATCTGTGCTTCAGACACAAGTCCCATTTCTAATGGACGTTGTTTCGGAAACAAGAATAGTGGTTGAGAAATGTCATCAAACTATGAATGGTTTTGAAACCAGACTATCAGACATTCGCTTCGTTGTTCAAGAGCAATGGCGGGAAAAAGGTGGAGATCGTGCTGCTCCATCAGATTCTATAGCCTGAATCTTTAGCACTCAGGTCAAACGATCTGTGCTTCTATACATCTGATGGTGCTTTTATCTGGAAGGACTGTAAACTTTATGCCAATAGGCCTTTTGTTGTATGGTTGGAATTTATTTTGTTGTGATACAACATTTATGATGCTGCCTCAGGCTGCAGTAATTACGACGCTATTTTTGTATAGTGTAGGTTTATCTTAGTAATGTATTCGGCCGAAAGCTTCGTAGGAGCCCAACATGCCAACATTTGTCGGGCCCATTCCAATTGGGCTAAAAACGATTACGGGCCAAAATTGGCATGTAGCCCACTAAAAATATCTGGGCCTAAATCAGCATAAGCTTTCATATTTTTCTAGTAGGCCTGTGCCCATAGTGGGCCTTTAACAGGCCTAAACATAATTTGGGCCCTCAGTAAAAATAGGCCGTTTACAGGTGTAAATATCTCGAGCCCATAAAAAACATGGGCCTTTAATAGACCAAAAGTGAGATTGGGCCCTGATTGTGCCAAATAACCCACTGGACTTAGCAGGCCGAAATGGTGGCCCATTTACGATGCGGATCTTTGACAGGCCGAAATTCGGATGGGCCATAAATGCGCCGACCTAATACACGGGCCTTTAACAGGCCGAAACTTCGGTCGGGCTATATTATCGTCATTTTTATATGGGCCGTTAATGGGCCCAATATGACGTTGGGCCACATATGGCCCATGGTTTAGGTCCGGCGTTAACAGGGCGAAAATGACAACAGGCCGAAAGTGGCCTAAAGCTATAGTGGGCCTCTAACAGGCCGAATGTCAGACATGGCCGAATATGACCCAAATCCTTCACGGTTGTTTATGGGCCGAAAGTTTTGATGGCCTGTAAATGGGCCCAAATGAAGCTATACCTTTAACAGGCCGGAAATACACCGGGCCATAATTCGGCCCAATTACTTAGCTGTCTGTTAACGGGCCAGAAGTGACCATGGGCCGCGTTGATGACAGGTTTAGGACAGGCCGTTGACGGGCCGATTTGACAGAGAATGTTGGGCCTTTAGCTGGGCCGGCCCATTATGGTCTGTAGAATCTTGTGGGCCTTTAGCTGGGCCGGCCCATTGTGGTCCGCAAAATCTTGTGGGCCTTTAGCTGGGCTGGCCCATTATGGTCTGCAAAATTGTGTGGGCCTTTAGCTGAGCCGGCCCATTATGGTCCGCTAAATTTTGTGGACCTTTAGCTGGGCCGGCCCATTATGGTCCGCTAAATCTTATGGGCCTTCGGTTGGGCCGACCCATTTAAACTTTGTGGGCCACTTTTGGGCCGGTCCACGTGTCAACATATCATAGGACCATCTCGACCGTTGGATGAGTGACACATGTGCCAACGCGGAGCTGACGCGTGGATCCGTCAGCCAATGAAAATTTTACACGTGGAAAATCGACATTGGTCGTGGCTGTTAATGGGTTATCGGATCCAACATCCGACCCGATAGCTTAACGGCGTTCCGTTACGGTGGATGCCACGTGTCGGTCACCCTTAACGAAAGCACTTCTGTGACGCGCGATTTATCGTCATGGAAGTGGACACTTCCGTGATGATAGTTTTGGCAATGTCATGGAACACTTCTACGACAACACATGTATGACTATCTTGATTCTGTCATAAATTTGTCATGGATGTACATGCATGACAGAAGACCAGTTGGGACGATCGGGGATCTAGCAATTGGGGTTGTCTTCTTTTATTTTGGTTCCGTAGTCGGACCTTTGTTTGTACCTTGGATGATGTATGGATTATTTATGGATTGTGTGAAGTGGCGATTGTAAGCCGACTCTTTATCCCTTTCTTATACAGTACATGGGATGTATAAAGATTACCCCTCTTGCGACATGCCTACCATGCGGCTATGCCTCTAAGTCGTGCCCCGACACGTGGGAGATATAGCCGCATTGTGGGTGTTACACATACGTATGCACGAGTACGCGTTCGAGGCCCCATCCATATGTACATACATGGCCGTATCTTTTGCGGAGTGTCTGTAAGTATGTGTACATGATTTAGCCAAAACTTCCTGAACGGCTACCGCTCCTTACTCAATGATGCATCCATTTTGCATCATGTTTTCCTACTATTATTTACAGTGTTTATATGCATAATAATGCTTTATGGAGTAATTCTAATGCCTTTTGTCCCATAAGATGCAAGGTTTACACAAAGAGAGAGAATGCCGCAGCTGGAATTCTGGATCTGAAAAAGTTATGTCAGAGTTACCTATTCTGCACATCTCCAAATGAGCTAAAAATTTACGGAGATTTTTTGGAATATATAAAAAAACACTGGAGCAAATAACTACCGCAAGGGGCCCACCTGGTGAGCACAAGACACCAGGGCGCGCTAGGCCCCCCTGGCGTGCCCTGGTGCGTTGTGCTCAGCCCAGCCCACCTCCGGTGCCCATCTTCTTGTATATAGGTCATTTTGACCTAGAAAAAATAAGCAGAGGGCTTTCGCGATGGAGCGCCACCGTCTCAAGGCAGAACTTGGGCAGGAGCACTTTTGGCCTCTAGCAGAGTGATTCCGCTGGGGGAACTTCTCTCCCGCAGGGGGAAATCGAAGCCATCGTCATCACCAACAACCCTCTCATTTTTGGGAGGCCAATCTCCATCAACATCTTTAACAACACCATCTCCTCTCAAACCCTAGTTCATCTCTTGTGTTCAATCTTTATACCGAAACCTCATATTGGTACCTGTGGGTGATTAGTAGTGTTGATTACATCTTGTAGTTGATTACTATATGGTTTATTTGGTGGAAGATTGTATGTTCAGATCCATTATGCTATTTAATACTCCTATGATCTTGAGCACGATTATCATTTGTGAGTAGTTACTTTTGTTCTTGAGGTCACGGGAGAAATCTTGTAGCAAGTAATCATGTGAACTTGATATGTGTTCGATATCTTGATGATATGTGTGTTGTGATTCCCTTGGTGGTGTCATGTGAACGTCGACTACATGGCACGTCACCATATTTGGGCCTAAGGAAATGCATTTTGGAGTAGTTATTAGATGATGGGTTGCTAGAGTGACAGAAGCTTAAACCCTAGTTTTTTCCCTACTTCGTAAGGAACAATTTGGATTCAAATGTTTAATGCTATGGTTAAATTTTATTTTAATATTTTTCTCATAGTTGTGGATGCTTGTGAGGGGGTTAATCATAAGTGGGAGGTTTGTTCAAGTAAGAACATCACCCGAGCACCGGTCCACCCACATATCAAACTATTAAAGTAGCGAACACGAATCAAACCAACACGATGAAAGTGACTGGATGAAATTCCCGTGTACCCTCAAGAACATTTTGCTTATTATAAGAGACCGTTTGGCCTGTCCTTTGACACAAAAGGATTGGGCTACCTTGCTGTAGTTTATTTACCATTACCGTTACTTGCTCGTACAAATTACCTTTGTATCAAACTACTCGTTACGGACAATTTCAGTGCTTGTAGAAATTACCTTGCTGAAAACCACTTGTTATTTCCTTCTGCTCCTCGTTGGGTTCGACACTCTTACTTATCGAAAGGACTACGATTGATCCCCTATACTTGTGGGTCATCCAGACTGTTTTCTGGCACCGTTGCAGGGGAGTGAAGCACTGTTGGAAAGTGGAAATTGGTAAGGAAAAATTATTACTATGTGCTGAAATTTATTGTCACTTGCTACTATGGAGAACCATCCTTTGAGGGGTTTGTTCGGGGTATCTTCACCTCGACCGAATTAGTCGCCCCTCAACGTAATGCACCTACTGAAAATATTGGTTATGAAAGTACTTCGGGTATGATAGAACAATTGCTAGCTAATCCTTATGCAGGAGATGGAACTGAACATCCAGATATGCACTTGATATATGTGGATGAAATTTGTGGATTATTTAAGCTTGCAGGTTTATCCGGAGGTGAAGCTAATGTAGTGAGCCGACCTCAAACGGTCAAGTCTCTGTGCTTCAGTGTCATCCCTGGATCGGTAATGCTGACACACACAGTACTCGAAGGATTTATAACAGAGTGGCAATCACACACTTATTACATCAAATGTCTCAAGAGAGAACTTATTACAATAAATATGGCTTAAGGCCATCTAATGCGATAACAACGGAAGGCTCGGAAGATAAAGTGAGTCCATCAACTCCAACGACATAGCTGAGTGCATGACAAACGACCTATCGTGTCTTACTCCTCGTCTGAAAAGTCTGCAACATGATACTTTGCAGCCCGAAAACGGGTCAGCACATGGAATATGCTGGCAATGTAACACAGGAGAGTAATGAACAGAGTGAATTCTATCACTACATGCATATATGGCTGGTGGAGGCTGTAAGGTTAATATGTTTTGCGTAAAGCCATTTTTTTTCCTACAACAAAGGAATATATTTTATTTAACTATCATGTCAGTTGAACAACATTGAGAAGGTTCCTCCAACTCAATCCCAATTAAAACTAATTATCAACCCAACAAGTTAATTTAGAGTGATGAGATCCATATGATAATCCAGGTATCAGAGCACACGCTGAATGTAGGACACGACCACTAAGAAAAGCCATAGACCACTCTTCTCTACTTATTTCTAACTCCTCTCCATTTTCTACTCTTTAGGATGGCGGACTCGAGGCACAAGTTTTTACAACCAGATGAAGACACACCTTTTGGACGACACTTGAAGGAAGTCAGTAGGTACCTGAACATTGGAATACCAAGCTTCACGGGGACCTACACCGCCACACTACCAGAAGAGGAACGTTGGTTGATTCGAGTTTAAGTTCCAGGAAGGACGTTCACGCCAGTCACTAAACCCATAGAGTTTTCCTTTGATGCACGCACCTGGAGTCTAGGCAAGAGTATGGCAGCCCACATTGCTATAGGAAGTATTGGATAAGTCTACAAATAGGAGCTGAAGGACACTATCTACCAGATATGTGGGCGCCAAGATGAGCAATGGGAGATGATCAGCACCAGGAGGGATAGATCCATTGCAGCATTTATCCAGGAGCTAAACCATCATATTCGTCGCCAGGAGAACCAGATGTGCGCAAGCATGATAGATTTGAAGAAGGCAATGATCAGGATCACAGAGCTAGAGGAGGAGCTTAAGTCTACACGCAATGGATATGAGGAGGAAATGATGATACTTGTAGAGACGAATGACAACATGACAAGAAAGCTAGGAGTTTTCATGGGAGACCCCGCGCCAGGAGGAGAAGATGACAAACCCAAGGAGATTCGTTCTGAAGACTACATCATCATCGACACACCGACTCTGACCCGAATAGTAGTGATGATGACTATGAGGACGAAGCTGGAGCGGATATCATGTAGTCTTCCACCGATCAAAATTTCTAGTAGACCACCATACTAATAGTAGTACACCCCCATGTAAATATTAGTAGTCTGAGCACTGTAACGATAGTTAGACCGATTGTGTGCCCTTGCTTGCTTGATTGAGCGATATGATATGATTGTGTTTGTTTCATGTGCATATGGGTAGTGTTTTCTCATTAGACCTCATTCTATTCTAATCTCTTCCCTCTAAACCCATCGGATGCCTCCAAGACGTGACCCCGGTTTTGCTTTTCCACCGGAGCTCACTCAGTTGATCCAGCAGCAGAATGCCTTGATGCACTTGTTAGTTCAGAACCAATGCAACAACAACAACAATAACAACAACAACAACAACAACAACAACAAAAACCCACCGCCACCACCACCAGTTGATAACTTAGCTTGTTTTCTGAGGCTGCAGCCACCGGTGTTTTCTAGTAGCACCGAGCCAATAGTTGTTGATGATTGGCTGCGAAGGATTGGAAGGGAGTTGACCACCGTAGGTTGCACTGATGCTGAGAAGGTGTGTTTTGCCGCACACCAATTGGACGGACCAGCAGCCGCATGGTGGGATAATTACACAACCACTTTTCCTATAGCCAATGTCACTTGGGAGCAGTTTCAGCAAGCATTCCGCACAGCCCATGTATCCACTGGAGCTCTGAGCATGAAGAAGCGTGAGTTTCGCAACTTACGCCAGGGGAACCATACTGTAGGCCAGTACGTGGAGGAGTTTAGTAAGTTATCCCGCTATGCTCCAGATGATGTGGCCACAGATGCCGCGAAGCAGGAGAAGTTTATGGAAGGGCTGAATGATGAGATGAGTATGCAGTTAATGGTGGCAACATTTAACAACTACCAGGAGGTGGTAGATAAAGCTCTCATGATCGAAGGGAAGCAGCAGCAGATAGAGAGCCGCGAGAGGAAATATGGGCAAGGGAAGTACAATTCAGGAGCTCAGCAGAAGCCTCGCTTTACCCCGAACTCAAGAGGGCTTACCCATAACCAATGGAGGCCAGACTCACAATGGAGGAAGTTCCCATAATCATAATGGCCCAAGGAATGGGAATGGGAATGGAGCAAGCAGCAATCGCTCGAATCCAGTCACACCCGCCAAGAGGGACCTAAGCCACGTTACTTGTTTCAAGTGCGGGAAGACTGGACACTATGCCACGGAGTGCCCTGAAGCGAAGAACGGAAATGGTAATGGGAGCTCCGGGAAGAAGCCCAATCCATTTATCAAAGGACAAGTGAACCACGTGAACATGGAGGAGGTTGAAGAATTGCCAGATGCAGTTATCGGTAAGTTTTTGGTTAAGTCTTTTATTGCAATCGTTCTTTTTGATACTGGTTCATCGCATTCATACATATCAAGGGTATTTGTGGATAAGTATAAGTTTCCCACTAGAATTCTTAAGACACCTATGCTAGTAACCTCACCTGGAGCCCAGTATATGGCAAGCAGTGGATGTTTTCAGATGCCATTAACCATAGATAGTCATGTTTTCCCCTCTGACTTGATAATTCTGGAGTCGCAAGGAATGGATGTGATACTTGGAATGGATTGGCTGTCGATGTATGGAGGAAACATCGATTGCGCCAATAAGTCAACTATGCTCACCACCCTGGAGGGAAAAAGGATCAAGTATGTATCTAGGCATTCGCCAAGGAGAACCCAAGTACATTCTCTCACAGGAGTTGTTCAGGAGGAAGTGCCTGTTGTGAAGGATTACCTAGATGTATTTCCAGAGGAGTTACCAGGCATGTCGCTAGATCGAGACATCGAGTTTTTGATAGAGTTGTTGCCAGGCACCGGGCCTATATCAAAGAGACCATACCGGATGCCCGCGAATGATCTGGAGGAGATCAAGAAACAAATTAAGGAGTTATTGGAGAAAGGTTACATTCGACGGAGTTCATCACCATGGGGAGCCCTAGTGTTGTTGGTTGAGAAGAATGATAAGTCCCTAAGAATGGTTGTTGATTATCAGGCATTGAATGAAGTGACAATCAAGAACAAGTACCCACTGCCGATGTTTAATGATTTGTTTGACCAGCTGCAAGGAGCTAAAGTGTTTTTGAAGATCGACCTACGATCAGGCTACCACCAGCTGAAGATTCGAGAAAAGGATATACCTAAGACAGCTTTCACCACAAGGTATGGGCTTTATGAGTATACAGTTATGTCATTTGATGACTAACACCCCTGCCTATTTCATGAGTATGATGAATAAGGTGTTCATGGAGTTTTTGGATAAGTTTGTCGTGGTGTTCATTGATGATATTTTAGTATATTCAAAGAATGAAGAGGAACATAAGGAGCATTTGCGGTTAGTTCTCGAGAAACTCAGGGAGCATCGGTTGTATGCCAAGTTTAGAAAATGTGAGTTTTGGTTAAAGGAAGTTGGATTTCTTGGACATGTTATATCGGGAGAAGGTATAGCAGTAGACCCTACCAAGGTTAAATCAGCCACTGAGTGGTTGGCACTCACCTCAGTTGGAGAGATCCGCAGTTTTCTTGGACTCGCGGGATACTATCAGAGATTCATTGAAAATTTCTCTAAGATTGTGAAGCCCATGACGACGTTGTTGAAGAAGGACACCAAGTTCCATTGGACCGAAGAATGTGAAGCAAGTTTCCAGGAGTTGAAGAAACGTTTGACTACAGCCCCAGTGCTGATCCTGTCGGACATACGCAAGGATTTCCAAGTGTATTGCGATGCCTCTCGCTTAGGACTTGGATGAGTACTTATGCAAGACGAAAGAGTTGTTTCATATGCCTCACGACAACTTCGACCGCATGAGTTGAATTATGCCACACATGACTTGGAGTTGGAAGTCGTAGTGCACACACTCAAGACCTGGAGACATTTTCTCATTGGGAACCATTGTGATGTGTACACGGATCATAAGAGTTTGAAGTACATTTTCACACAGAAGGAGTTGAACCTCAGGCAAAGGAGATGGTTGGAGCTTATAAAGGATTATGATATGAAGTTGCACTATCATCCGGGAAAGGACAATGTTGTAGCAAACGCTTTGAGCCGAAAGAGTTATGCTAATACCTTAGTAACAGGAGGATTGCCAAAGGAGTTAGCAGAAGATTTCAGGGAGCTATGTTTAGAGATTGTTCCTAAAGGTTTTGTTACAACCATGGATGTTCAGTCGACATTGTTGGGAAAGATTCGAGAAGCCCAGAAGGATGACAAGGAAATTATCGAGATAAAGGAGAAGATGAGTGAAGGCAAAGCCAAAGGTTTTCGTGAGGATGAGCATGACACCTTGTGGTTTGAGGACCGTATTTTTGTGCCCAATAATGCCGAGATTAGGAAGTTGATATTACAGGAAGCTCACGACTCACCATACTCGATACACCCCGGAAACACCAAGATGTATTTGGATTTGAAGGAGCATTTCTGGTGGACTGGGATGAAGAACGATATTGCCAAGTATGTAGGCGTATGTGATGTATGCCAGAGAGTGAAGGCAGAACATCAGAAGCCAGCAGGATTACTGAAAGAGCAATCATGCCCTTACATCATGTTTTGATGTTGATGACAATATACATGTAGGGGACTAACAATGGCTATCAAGTGAATCTCACGTATTAGTCCCCAGTTCATCTATGTGTGTGGATCAGGAGCTTACAAGTGATTTTACTCAAGGATGAAGCATAAAAGTTGATTACATATTTGTTTTCTTGAGTATAGGAACCCGCACTATTAAGAGGGGATCGATAGGGTTAGTTAAAGGCTTTCTCTTGCCACAAACCTCCTGACCATACTGCACATGCCAAAAACCTTCATGTTCTGTCTCTTGGCTGCCAGATGTCCGGGCTTCATGCCGGATGTCCGGGCTGCACGCCGGATGTCCGGCTTCCTTGCCGGATATCTGGGCCTAGCCATCCAGAGAGCAGTTGTATACTGGGCTGCACGCCGGATGTTCGGGCTTTCCCCGGATGTCTGGGCCTTCCTGTTACGTCGGATGTCCGGGCGCCATTCCGGATATCCGTGCATAGCTATCCAGAGAACGTTTTTATGCTGGGCTGCGCGCCGGATGTCCGGCCACCTGCCGGATTTCTGGGCCTTCCTGTTACGCCGGATGTCCGGGCCCCATTCCGGATATCCGGGCATAGCTATCCAGAGAACGTCTTTATGTTGGGCTGCGCGCCGGATGTCCGGCCACCTGCCGGATGTTCGGGCCTTCCTGATATGCCGGATGCCCGGGCTTGGGCCCCGGATGTCCGGCCCCTTTGTTCTTGTGTTCTGTGTTTGTTCTGTTCTTCGTAACTTACCAAACCGAATGTGCGGCCCCTTGCCCGGATGTCTGGCCTGCTCACTCACTTACACTGCAACGGCCATATTTGAGCTCACACTATATATAGCCCTTCTTCCCCTTGGGAGAGGGTTGACCATGCACTTTGAACAAACCGTAGAACACATTTCACTCTCGCTCTCACTCCTCCACACCAAATCTTATATCCCCAAGGGATTTGAGAGTTTTTGAGAGAAGTTGTCCGATCAAGGGAGAGATCCACTCCTTCTCCTCTTTGCACCAAAGGAATTCATGATTTGAGCAAGTCTTGAGCTTTTCCCCATCGTTCTTGTTACTCTTGGAGGTTGGAGACTCCTATGGGCTAGGAGTCTTTCGGAGAGGAATCGACCTTTGTGATTACCCCCCGGAAAAGTTTGTGAGGGTTTGGAGACCACCCCAAGGTCTACCACTAGTGGTTGAGAAATGCCTTCGTGGTGTTGTCTCAAAGGGAGAATAGGGTGAGCCTTCGTGGTGTTGGTGTGCCTTCATGGTGACATCCACCTCTCTAACGGTGATGTAGCTTCCCTCCAAGGAAGTGAACATCGGCATACATCCTTGTCTCCCGGAGTTGCGGTTATTCCTAACCATAACTCTCTACTTGTGGTTACTTGTCTCTTAGTACTTACTTATATCATATTGTGCTTTCTTACTTACATACTTGTGTTACTTGCTTAGCACTTAATACTACACTTGCAATTGTTAGGCTCACCTTCATATTCCGCATTATTGCCTAAAATTGCTAAGTAATAATTAAAATTTGTAATTGTACCTATTCACCCCCCCTCTAGGTCCATCTTGATCCTTTCAATTGGTATCAGAGCCTCGTGCTCTATTCTTGTGGCTTAACCGCCCTGGAGCAAGATGAACCCCAATGGGACTCCCCTTGTTACAGATCCGAAGGATAAAGGTGAGGCTTCTTCAAAAGTCAAGTCCTTTACTTCCGAGGATCTGGAACGGGCTCTTGCTAAGCAAAAAGAGGAGAATGATGCTTCTCTTGAGGCCTTGGTCCAAATGAGACTAGCCACATTATCCACGGTGCATGCACCACCTTTTGGTGGTGCAGCTTCGAGGCCAACTGTGCCTACTCCGTCACTTGGTCAACAACCTCCTAACAATGATCACTCCAGTGTTCCTTGGCTTTATGCAAGACCCCAAGTTGAGAAACCAAAATATAACCCTCAAGGAAAACCTCCTTTACTTGATGCCACTGCCGATTTTGCCTTGTGGAGAGTTGCTATGCAGGATCATCTTTGATATGGAAACGATGAGATGCTGGAGATCTTGGAGTATGGTTACCATGTGGTTGATCCAAAGAATCCTACACCAAGAGAAATTTATGACAAGAATCTAAATGACACTGCAACCATGTGTATAAGGAGAGGTATGGTTGAAAAGCAAAGGAGGCATTTCATACACATCACAAGTGCAAAGGAACTATGGGAAAGTATTATAAGATCCAAGACCGGTACCTCCACCCTCCGGAGTGCTCAATATGAAATTGACAAGGGGCAATTGCAAAACTTTTGTATGGAGAAAGGTGAAACTCCCAATCAACTCCTTGAGCATCTCATGACCCTCACTGCTGACATTGAGTCGTGTGAGTGTGACAAGACACAAGATGGATTCAACATGACTAAGCGATTTCTTGTGGACAAGTTGCTTCATGCCCTTGCCCCATATCACCACCAAATGGTGTGGGACATAAGACAACACCATGCCTTCAAGGAAATGACTACAGATGACATCGTATCCACCTTCTAACTATTTGAAGAGTCAAAGGCAAATTCCACAAAACATCTTGCCATGCATGGTACTCCAACATCAAGGATCAATCTTGCATTGAAGGCCAAACATGTATGTGAAGATGAGCAAAGTGAAGAAGAAGAAGATGATGATGATGAAGATGGTGATGAGGTTGAATCTGATGAGGGCCCTTCATATGAAGACATGGCTCTTTTTGTCAAGAAGTTTAGCGCGGGAAAATTCAAGGGAAGATTTCAGAAGAAGAAAGTAAGTAAATGCTACAACTGTGAAGAAACCAACCACTTCTCCAACGAGTGTCCTTATGAGAAGAGGGAGGATAAACCAATGTTTCCCAAGACCTTTCCCAAGAAGAAGTTGCCAAATCCTTTGAACTCCAACCTCAAGAAGAGAGATGGGAAAGCAATGGTTGCTCAAGAAGAATCCGATCCGGATGATGTTAGTGGTGTTGCCGGAGTTGCCCAAGATTCTCAAAACACGTTGAGGCTAGTTAACAAGAGTGGTGATGTTGTCACCTACAACTATATGAAGGACTACAAGGGCAACGCTCACAAGTGCCTAATGGCAAAGGCCATGGTAGAATAAGGAAATGACCAAAGCTCTCTCGACAAGGTCAAGGTAACTCCACGATCATATCCTCCTCTTTTCACTCCTCCTACTCCTAGTGATGAGTATCTTGATGCGGAGGATAGTCATGAGGATGATGATGATATAGATGATCCTATGCTTGCTAAACTAAATAAGTTCATATGCTCTCTCAAAGGAAAGAAGCTTACTATGCTTCATATGCTTATGGAGATGGTGAGTAAGCACACCATCACCATTAAGGAACTCGAAACCCTCGTCACCGAGGAAAAGGAAAAATATGAAATCCTTGACCGGAAAGTCCAGTATGAGGAAACACGAAATGATGAACTATGCTTGAAAATTGGTGCAAACATTGATGTTCATACTAAAGATCTTGCCTCCTTGAAAAAGGCTAATGACTCTTGCGAAGAGTTGATGAATGATAAAAGTTAGCTTGTGAAATCGAATGCTTCTCTCTCTAAGGATTGTGAGCTCCTATCCATGTCCCTTAAGACTAAGGAAGAAGAGCTCTCCCTTCTTACAAAGAGTTTTGAGACACTCAAGCTTACTTATCTTGAAACTCTAGCCAAGGCTTACTCCTCTCCTATTATCAATATTGATGCTTGTTCCACGAACTCTAGTAGTGATCTAGCATCTATTCTTGAGGAAAATTGCTTTCTCAAGGCTCAAATCGAGAAAGGGCTCATGACCCGTGCTCAAGGGCAAAAGAACCTTGATGAGGTATTGAGCCAACACAATGGAGTGTTCTCCAAAGAGGGACTCGGGTTTGACCCTAGCACAAGCAAGAAGAATACATTCTCTCAAAAGTGCACCACCCCTCTAAAAGAAACTTTTGTATGACAAGGGCACAAGAAGGAAGGTAAGGTTGTCAGTGGGAAGGCCACGAGGGGCATGCCCACTCTCAACAAGCCAAAAGAGTTCATGCCTCCATCCTATGTACTTCGTAAGGCTAAGGATGGAGAGGTCTACGCAAAGTTTGTTGGTACTCGAAATGCATTCCGGTTTTATGCTATTTGGGTCCCTAAGATCCTTGTGACTAACTTGAGAGGTCCCATTGCAAAATGGGTGCCTCTAACCAAGTCATAATTGTGTGTAGGTTGCTTTCTCCCGTGGAGTAAAAT
Organism: Triticum urartu; assembly: GCF_003073215.2. Classification (NCBI taxonomy): domain Eukaryota; kingdom Viridiplantae; phylum Streptophyta; class Magnoliopsida; order Poales; family Poaceae; genus Triticum; species Triticum urartu. The sequence continues at coordinate 322,557,032 of NC_053022.1, forward strand.
GGGTGCTTGACAGTGGATGCACCAATCATATGACCGGAGATCGCAAGTTGCTCTACGATTTCATGGAAGCTATTCAACCATTCATGAGCATTATATTCGGTGGAGGATCAAAAGGACAGGTACTCGGGTTGGGCAAGGTGGCTATCACAAATGACATGCACTTGCAAATGTTATGCTTGTCCAATCCCTTAAATACCATTTGCTTTTTGTTCGCCAATTGGCTTCTGTTGGTTATGATACACTCTTTGGACTAACGGATGTGAAAGTATTTAAGAGAGATACTCTCCAAGTGGCCTTTGTTGGAGAGTTGGATGGCAACCTTTACACGGTTGATTTCTCGAAAGAGAGCACATTCCATGCAACTTGTCTAATGTCCAAGGCCGACAAGGGGTGGCTATGGCATCGCCGGCTAGCCCATGTCGGCATGAGAAATCTTCAAGATCTCTTAAAGGGTAATCACATCCTTGGACTAACTAATGTCTCTTTTGAGAAAGATCGTGTGTGCAGTGCATGCATAGACGGGAAGCAACATCAATCAAAGCACCCACCCAAGAATATTGTGTCTACCTCAAGGCCTTTGGAGCGCCTTCATGTGGATCTTTTTGGGCCTCCTTCATGGGATAGTCCTGGTGGGAAAAAGTATGGACTTGTTATTGTTGATGATTACTCAAGGTATACATGGGTCTTCTTCCTCAAATCCAAGGACGAGACGAAGATCACCTTCATTGATTTCGCCAAGCATGCACAACGCAAGTTTGACAAAGAAATTCTGGCAATAAGAAGTGATAATGGATCTGAGTTCAAGAACTACACCTTGGAAGAGTTCCTTAGGGATGAAGGGATTGAGCATCAATATTCAGCTCCATACACTCCCCAACAAAATGATGTAGCAGAAAGGAAGAACCGCACCCTTGTGGAGATGGAAAGGTCCATGTTGGATGAATACAGGTCGCCAAATAGTTTTTGGGCCGAGGCCATCAACACTTCATGTCATGCATCAAACCGGCTCTTCCTCCGCATGATATTGGAAAAGACTCCATATGAGCTCCTAACCGGGAACAAGCCAAATGTCAAGTACTTTCGTGTATTTGGGTGCAAATGCTTCATCCTCAACAAAAGAGAGCGGTTAGGAAAATTTCAATCTAAAACCATTGAGGGCATATGTGTTGGCTATGGATCAAACTCTCACGCCTATAGGGTCTACAACCAATCCAATGGATGTGTTGTAGAAACTTGTGACGTGGTGTTTGATGAATTTAATGGCTCCCATGGGGAGCAAGTTGATCTAAGTGATGTAGGTGAAGAAGATTCTTCTCAAGATATCTTGACAATGGGTGTTGGTGCACTACTTCCAATGGAACAAGAACCTCATGATGATGAAGAAGAAGATGGAAGCCTCACACATCATCAAACTAGTTCAACACCCATACCACCACAAGTCCCTATTACTCAATCAATGCTCGTAGTCCAAGTACAAGATGATGATCAAGTTCCTTTTCATGATAATCATCAAGAACAAGATCATCCTCAAGGGCAAGAACAAGAAAGTGCAATCATTGACAATGAACCTCAACAAATGCAAGAAGAAGAAGAAGATTTTCCACCACACATTAATGATCCATATGTTGAAGACGTGGATGATGGACATGAAGTTGAACCTCGCGAAACCTTAACCTCCATCATGCCTCGAGTGGCCAGTCGTGTTGATATTGATAAAATCCTCACCGGCATATCGGAAGGTAGAGTCACTCGTAAACAATTGACAAACTTTTGTGCTCACTTCTCTTTTGTGTCTAGTGTTGAGCCTCTCAAGGTACAAGAAGCGTTGATAGACCATGATTGGCTCATTGCTATGCAGGAAGAGTTGAATAGTTTTGAGCGCAATCAAGTGTGGTCATTAGTCAAGAGGCCAACCACGGAACACAACATCATTGGAACAAAGTGGATTTTCAAGAACAAGCAAGATGAGAATGGTGTAATCATCCGCAACAAGGCAAGGTTAGTGGCACAAGGGTACTCCCAAGTTGAAGGTTTGGACTTTGATGAGACCTTTGCCCCCGTCGCCCGTCTTGAATCCATTCACATCTTACTTTCTTATGCTGCTTTCAATGGCTTTACATTGCATCAAATGGATGTCAAGAGTGCTTTCCTTAATGGTCCTCTACAAGAAGAAGTATATGTATCACAACCCCCTGGGTTCGTTGACCCCGATCACAAAGACTATGTGTATAAACTTCATAAGGCTTTGTATGGCCTCAAACAAGCACCTCGTGCTTGGTATGATCATCTTAAGAAGTTTTTACTCGATGATGGCTTTGTGAGAGGGGTGATCGATCCCACTCTTTTTACTAAGAGGGACAAAGGTGATTTGATCTTATGCCAAATCTATATAGATGATATCATTTTTGGTTCTCCTAACATTCATTTATGCAAGAAGTTTGCGGCATCAATGACCAAGAATTTTGAAATGTCACTCAATGCGGATTTGAAGTTCTTCCTCGGATTTCAAATTCAACAATTTCAAGAAGGAATTTTCTTGTCTCAAGCAAAATACCTCAAGGATATCCTAGAAAAATTTGGCATGACTGATGCTAGCCCATGTAAGACTCCCATGCCAACCAAAATTGTACTCACTGAAGACACAAACGGTATCCCCTTCGAGCCATCCAAATACCGCTCTATGATTGGTTCATTGCTTTATCTTTGTGCATCTAGACCAGACATCATGTTTAGTGTATGCATGTGTGCTAGATTTCAAGCTTCCCCTAGGGAAAGTCATCATAAGGCGGTTAAGCATATTCTTAGATACCTTGTTCACACCCCAAAGTTGGGTCTATGGTACCCCAAGGATGCTAAGTTTGATCTCATTGGGTACACGGATGCAGATTGGGCTGGAGACAAAGTGGATCGTAAGTCCACCTCTGGTGCATGTGAATTTCTTGGACGCTCCTTGGTAAGTTGGTCCTCGAAGAAGCAAAATTGTGTTGCTCTCTCCACCGCGGAAGCTGAATATATTGCAAATGCCAGTTGTGCAACTCAATTACTATGGATGAGGCAAACTTTGAAGGATTACAATATCACCTATAGATATGGTCCACTTCTATGTGATAATGAAAGTGCCATCAATATTGATGAGAACCCCAAAGATCATACCCGCACCAAGAACATTGACATTAGGTACCACTTATTAAGAGATCATGTGGAGAAGGGTGATATTGACATTGCTCATGTTGGCACAGATATGCAACTTGTAGATATTTTCACCAAGCCATTGGATGAAGCAAGGTTTTGTCAACTTAGGCGTGAACTTGGTATCTTGGAGCTTGACAATATTATGTGAAATCTAGTACCCATTCATGCATGAACCTAATGTCTTGTCTTGATGTAGGCATATAGTTAGGGGGAGACATTCAATTCATGAATATTCTCACCCTACATAATGCATAAATAGAACAAACACTCTCAAAGTTATCATGGTTCTCGAACTATGGTGCTTTAACATGATGGAGTCGTGACTATGTGCCAAAAGTCTTCATCTTTGTGGCACTATGTTCCATATGCTCAAACATGGTGACTTCGGTCACTGCTTGTACATTGCTTGTGTGGACCTTCAGTTACTTAATTTGGTTGGGTTGTTATTACATCTTAGTATGGCCTTAGAATTACTCAGGTTTTCACCTCAAAAAAATTCTCTCAAAACTCCTTGGCGGAGTCTATTTCAAATCATATTAGTTGGCCCCTTCCAAGTCTCTCTTTTGTCTGGACTTGTTGTCCAGTGGCCGGACATCCGGCTCCTAAGCCAGACATCCGGGCCCTGGAGTAAATCCTTCTGTTGCTCGTACTACGATCGTCAGACATCCGGGCTCTAGCCGGACATCCGGGTCCTGATCCTATAGCTGCCTAACCCTCACACGCCGGATATCCGAACTTGTCCCCGGATGTCCGGCCAGTTGGCTCCTGTTTTACACTGACCTCCACTCGCCGGATATCCGGGCCAAGCCTCGGATGTTCGGCCCGTCACCCGCAGCCACACATAACAGGGGAGGGACTCGGGAGTTGGGGGCAGTTTTCCCCATTCACTCCCGTTCCTCTTCCCCATCGCGTCACACGGCCGCTGCCGCCGGGCTGTGCTCCGACGCCGCCTCGGCTCTCTCCTTCGTCCTCCGGCCCCGATCTCCTGCTTACGGCTTCTCCTCCTCTTGATCTATGATTCTATCCAATCCATTTCTTGGGTTGCGGTGTGAATCCCTCGGGAGGGACCGGTGCATTGTGGGAGTGACCGCCAGAGTTCCTCATGGCACAGACCAAGAACTGCGGTCCCGATCGGCCCGAGCCCTCTACCAGGGTTATTCGCCGGCAAGGCTCAACCGACTCCGATGAGCATGCTCGGCCTAAGAAGAAGAAGACCGCCACGAAGAAGAAGAAGTGGGCACCATCCACTAGTCCGTCGGCCTCGGATCCAGATGATGTGGACTATGTTGGGGAGGAAGAGGATGACCGTGCACCAAGACATTCCGTTGGACAGTCCAAGCCCGGTACTAGGAGGGCGCCGGTGCCTCAAGTTCGAGGGTCTGCAATGCCCGTTGGTCATGGCCGTCGCATCTCCATGGAGCTTCCTGACAGCGGGGATCGTCCCACTCACAACTTCACCACTGTGGGGGCGTCTCAATACCTCGCGTTTCGTTGGGATGTCAATCAATATGAGATGGTAGCTGATGCCGAGGACCCTCGGTTCTGGACTCGTATACAACAGGATCTCTACTCTAGTTTTGTTCATGGTCGAGGTCTTGCTCCTCACAAATACGTGGATCTCCAATTCTTACATGACCATCCGGCCATGTTTCCTAACAATATGGTCCAGATCATTGATGCTATGACCCTAGGTCCTGCAATGACCTTCATGTGTGATTGGAATGAAGCTGCCATCCTTCAGTTCCATGCCACCTGTTTCTTTGGTCCGGACAACGCTCTCACATGGATGACCGATGACACTACACTGAGTATCACCTATGATCGGTTTGTTCAGATTTTGGGCCTCTCTGGAGCTGGACTTCACATTCACGGTATGGATCCAGAGTTTAAGCCCAAAGGGAATGATGCTTGCTTGCCTCTGGTGAAGCCTCCCTCTCAGCTCACTGAAGAGGAACGTGGATATCCTCCCAATGAGATATCCATCTTCTGTGCTCCTTACTTCATCCTTTATCAGTGTGTTCTTCGCACCCTCTATCCTAAGAAGGGAGATCGATCAAGGTGTCGGTGTCAAAACCGGCGGATCTCAGGTAGGGGGTCCCGAACTGTGCGTCTAGGCCGGATGGTAATAGGAGGCAAGGGACACGAAGTTTTACCCAGGTTTGGGCCCTCTCGATGGAGGTAAAACCCTACGTCCTGCTTGATTAATATTGATGATATGGGTAGTACAAGAGTAGATCTACCACGAGATCGGAGAGGCTAAACCCTAGAAGCTAGCCTATGGTATGATTGTTGTTCTGTATGTTGTCCTACGGACTAAAACCCTCCGGTTTATATAGACACCAGAGAGGGTTAGGGTTACACAAAGTCGGTTACAATGGTAGGAGATCTGCATATCCGTATCGCCAAGCTTGCCTTCCACTTCAAGGAAAGTCCTTTCCGGACACGGGACGAAGTCTTCAATCTTGTATCTTCATAGTCCTGGAGTCCGGCTGAAGGTATAGTCCGGCCATCCGGACACCCCCTAATCCAGGACTCCCTCAGTAGCCCCTGAACCAGGCTTCAATGACGACGAGTCCGGCGTGCAAATTGTCTTCGGCATTGCAAGGCGGGTTCCTCCTCCAAGTACTTCATAGAAGATTTTGAACACAAAGATAGTGTCCGGCTCTGCAAAATAAGTTTCCACATATTGCCATAGAGAGAATAATATTTACACAAATCTAATCTGCTGACGTATTCCGTAGTGTGACACACCACGGCCAAGCCTTTATTCGAATCTTTTTATTATCCCACCTCAGCGTGTCATGCGAGGCGGTTTCCTTGGCACGTCTTGTCGAAGCAGAGATCATGTCCCCTTATTCCAGGATTCTCATCAATACGGGCGTGGGTAACCCAACTGCGCCATTGATTACGGCACTTGGGGATAAGCGAGTTTTACCAGGCTAGTGGGGACACGTAGTTGCGTCCACCCATATAAGGGGATAACGATCCACTTTTTCACCTACGCCTTCTTCCTCCTTTTCCTATCCATTCTTGCGCACTCGAGCTCCAGCGCGCAAGTCCGCACTCCCCACCTCAACCTTCTCCAGCCATGTCCGGAGCGGGAGGCAAGTGGATGGTATCCTCCGTCACGGAGGGACACATCAAAAAACTGAGGAAGGCCGGATACTTATCCAACGACATCGCGTACCGGCTTCCCGAAGAGGGGAAGCTCCTCCCCACCCCAAGGCCCCATGAGAGGGTAGTGTTCCTTCCCCACTTCCTCCACGGACTGGGCTTTCCTATCCACCCATTCGTCCGGGGACTCATGTTCTACTACGGCCTGGATTTCCATGATCTGGCCCCGAACTTCATCCTCAACATCTCGGCGTTTATCGTCGTGTGCGAGGCTTTCCTCTGCATCCGCCCCCATTTCGGCCTATGGCTCAAGACTTTCAATGTCAAGCCGAAGGTGGTGCGCGGCAACCAGGCGGAGTGCGAAGGTGCCATGGTGGGCAAGATGCCCAACGTCTTATGGCTCGAGGGCTCCTTTGTGGAGACCCTGAAGGGGTGGCAATCGGGGTGGTTTTACATCACCGAGCCGCGCGACCCTGAGTGGATCGCAGCCCCCGAGTTCCGGTCCGGATCCCCAACGCGGCTCACGTCCTGGAAAGAGACGGGCCTGTCGTGGGGCAGCAAAGGAGAGGTGACTGGACTGCAAACGTGCATCCAAACCCTGGCGGACAAGCAGCTCAGGCTTGTCAACGTAGTCAAGGTTATGCTCATCCACCGGATCCTCCCGTGTCAACAACGGGCCTTCAATCTGTAGGAGTTCAACCTGGCACAGCACCGAACTCTGAGCAGGCTATTCGACACGACGTACGAAGATGTCTGGAAGGTGCTTTTCAAGGGCGCCGAGGCTCCCGCATCTGCTACCGAGGATCGTGGATTTAGCGCGCAGCATCACGCTAGCGTGGTAAGTTGTTTGTACCTTTTACAGGGTATTAGTTTTTCATAGTTTAACTCTATGCGGGATCTAAGCTCCCTTACCTTTGACAGGTTTCGCAGGCGAAGTCTGGACAGATCGACTGTCTGGCTCCTTTGCCCGAAGACCCAGCCGATGCCCGCTTGGCGAAGCTGCTGGTTCCGGCACCCTATGTGGTGCCGGAGAAGAAGGCCAAGAAGAAGGCCACGGGGACTCGAAAGAGTGCCCGGCGCCCGGAGGTGTCGGATTCATCATCCGACGACTCCAAGACGCACTCCTCCCACGAAGACGAGGAGGAGGAAGAAGAGACCTCTCCCCCTCCAGCGGGGGAAGGGAAGAAAAGGAAGGCCGCCCTAACTGAGGAGGCCGAAGGGTCCAAGAAGGGGAAAACCCTTCCTCCAGACTACTCCACCAACGCCGACGACGGCGAAGAGGAGTGGCCGCTCAGGGCCAAGCCCCTGGCGAAATCGTAAGTATCCGGATACTAGTGTAATTCATAGTATTCCTTTATTGCACAGCTTTCCCTTATGTCGAATATGATTATGCAGCCCACCCAAAGACCGGCTCGACGCGTCGTCGAGCGGTTCACTGGACTCGTCGGATGTGAATTCGCTTCCGACGGCCTCCTCCCCCCGCCCTACGGACAACACCGAAGTGTTGTCCCAACAGGTTCCAAGCTAGGAGGAGGTGGTCCTGGAGGCACCGCAAGGCGACCTCCCGGACTCCAGGAGTGAAGGGGATAGAACCCCCCAGGGCTCCAAGTCTGGCTCTAGGCCGGACACCGCTCCGGATTCTTTAAAGGTTCCAGAGTCCGGCGGGCGACCTCCTTCCAAGAGGAGCAAGACCTCTGTGCCGGTGACCCCCGTCCAACCGGAGGCGCCGGACAGTCTGTTGGAGGCGCTCAAAGGCGCCTCCATCGACGAGGAGCACCGCACAATTATGAGTGCGGTGGTCTAGAAGGTTCAGTCCGCCAAGAGCGGACTGACTGAAGCTTGTACTAGCCTTTTAACAGGCTTTGAGGTAAGTAAAGAATGTGTAAAAAATATTACCGCATAGACAGTAGCCCCTGATGCTCTGTTTGGCGTTCGGGAAGAAAAGCCGAATAGAGGATCAAATAAAATTCGCAGGAGTCTAACAAAAAGGAGTCAATATGCGTATGCAGGCTTCTCTACCGGCGTCCGCCGTACTGACTGCGGAAGTGGACACGCTAAAGCAGAACCTCGAGTAGTCCGAGCAAGAGCTCGGGCGTGCCAAGAAGCAGCTCGAGGAGAAGGAAGGTAAGAAATATCTTGTTTTAAATATATATAAAAAAGTGCAATTGCAAAAAATGACAGGATCATCGTGGCTATTGTAGGGGCCACGTCTGAGGTGGCGACCCTTAAGCAAGCGCTGGTCGAGGCCGAGAAGAGGGCGGCCACGGAGCGCACCGAGCGGGAGAAGTATGAGGCCGAGGCTGGCAAGGTGCGGTAAGAGCTCCAGGCTCTCATGGGAAAACATGAGAGTTTGGAGCTTGACTCAAAGACGCGAGCGTCCGAGCTTGCGGTGGCTATTGAAAATGCCATGTCTGCCAAGGCCGAATCCCAGAAGACCCTCTAGGAGTTGGATGAGGTGAAAAAGATAGCGGCGGGTAAGGCATTCTTTATGCAAAGCAAACACATAAACGTAAGTTACTTGTTACTTACCCGAATCCAGAGCTCTCCAGGAGCATTCGCAGATCTTCCCCGTAGCGTGTCCGATGCCGCCGCATTCTATCGAGCCGAGGAGGGAAGCTCGACGGAGAAGGTGATTTGGTCTTAGTATGCTGAGGCCGGACACCCCGTGCCCCTGAGCGACCAGCTGAAGCAACTGGTTGAGCTCCACAAGGCGGCCGAACAGGCCATGAAGGGCCTCATAGCACGACTGTGGCCTGGAGAGGCTCTGCCTGGGAGCTATTTAAGGCTGGTGCGGCGGCTGGTGGGGGCCTGTCCAAGGCTCTAAGTCATCAAGCGCTCCGTCTGCATTGAAGGTGCCCGTAGGGCCCTTGCCTGTGCTAAGGTGCACTGGGGCAAGCTGGATGTTGAGAAGCTTGTGAAGGACGGGCCACCGCCGGGGAAGGAGCATCGCAAGCCCGAGAATTATTATAAGGATGTTCTGAAGGGTGCCTGCCTTATGGCGGATGAGTGTTCCAGGGATGTAATTTTTGATTAAAACTCGCTCGTTTTGTCCTGTGCGCTGAAAACTTGTTCATATGCGCTAAGCAATGCTGTTGGAATTTAAAATATTACCTTCTGTGCGGCTGTTTATCAATTCTGAGAGATGGCGAGTCGTCGGCTTCTGCCCCCGTGCCACTAGTGCTGGGGTGTTCGGGGATAAACCTGAGCGCTCTTTTTCCCATGTTTGGGTCCTTCGAGGGAGGCGCTCAGCACAACGAACAAGGCAATCGCACTATAATGCTTGAACACTCTCACTTAGCCATAGAATTCTATAATTTTAAATTTCGGCGAAGCCCCTGGTATTCGGAAGACCGAGTTCGGGGCGCTATCCACGCCTTGGCCGGACAGAGCCGACTCCTCGCTCTAAGCGGCATAAGTCTTTAAGGACTCGAAGAACCTCTCAAACAGCGACCAGCTCTCGCTTCATCATGACAGTCAGTTTTAGCTTTCTCTACTGAGGTGCTCGACCCAGCTCAACTGGGGCACAATCGCAGTAGTTCTCCTAGTGCTACCTTAGCCGATATAGCGGAACGTAAGGCACCAAAACAGAGGAGCCGGGCAAACCCAACTATTAACCCAAGACATGATTCGGAGCCGATGCATATAATGCTATAAGTTCGGGGTGCCGCACTTGTTAAAGTGTTCGGACTTCTCACACCATATTGAGGGGTACAAAAGCCCCTGGCGTGTTTTGGCCGTACCAAAGTGTACGGGTGCAACATGTCGTTAAGGAACATATATTTGTAAAGAAAAAGAGTAATGCAAAAATAGATAGAAGCTATGCATTGTTTATTTAAAAGGACTGCGATCAAACCAGAACGATACAAATAATGCGATAAGCAAAAGGTTGGACTATTTAACATGTCCGTTCCAGGGGCAGGCTGCGGAATGGTAAGCGAAACAGGTATACTGCTCGTGATAGAGACCACCTGGGAGTTCCGTAATGCGGCATGGCTTGTCTGCTTCCCTGGTTCTTGCATCGTTTGTGCGACAATTGAACTGCCGAACATGCCTTCAGAAGAGCGGAGTCCTGAAAGTAAGAGAAAATTAAAAAATTGGCAGCCCCTGGTGCGGTTTAAGCCGTGTTTCGGGCGTGCCGTGATGGTGCCCCTCCCCCTGCACCCATGGTATTTCTAGAGCGTAGTTATGTACGCGAAGTACTGGTGTCGTATTTTTGCGAGGGCTGGGGTTGGGGCCGCATTGCTACGCCTGCTCGGAACATGCCAGGCGGTCTTGTTGTAGGTTACTCCGGGCGCGCTTGATGGTGTCCGGACGTTTAACGGCCGGACTGGAGAACTGCCTGGAGAGGCTACTTTGTACTTCCGCAGTAAGGGCCGCCGTGTGCTCCTCCATTCGGAGAGAGCGTTCGATGTTTCCATTGACCGTAATTACTCCTCGAGGGCCTGTCATCTTGAGCTTAAGGTATGCGTAGTGCGGTACCGCATTGACTTGGCAAATGCGGTTCGCCCGAGCAGTGCGTGATAGCCATTGCGGAATGGGACTATGTCGAAGATTAACTCCTCGCTTCGGAAATTATCCGGAGATCCGAAGACCACTTCAAGTGTGACTGAGCCTGTATAGTTGGCCTCTACACCTGGTATTACGCCTTTAAAGGTCGTTTTGGTGGGCTTAATCCTCGAGGGATCTATGCCCATTTTCCGCACTGTATCCTGGTAAAGCAGGTTCAGGCTACTGCCGCCGTCCATAAGGACTCTAGTGAGATGAAATCCGTCAATAATTGGGTCTAGAACCAATGCGGCGAATCTGCCATGACGGGTTCTAGTGGGATGGTCCCTTTGATCAAAGGTGATCGGGCAGGAGGAGCATGGGTTGAACTTTGGGGCGACTGGCTCTATCGTGTATACGTCCCTTAACGCGCGCTTCCGCTCCCTCTTGGGGATGTGGGTTGCGTATATCATGTTCACCGTCCGCACTTGTGGGGGAAAACCCTTCTGTCCACTGTTGTTCAGCGGCCGGGGCTCCTCGTCGTCATCGCTATGCGGCCCCTTGTCTGTATTTTCGGAATTTAACTTGCCTGCCTGCTTTGACACCCAACAATCCCCGTTGGTGTGATTGGCCGGCTTTTCGGGGGTGCCATGTATCTGGCACAAGCGGTCGAGTATTCGGTCCAAACTGGACGGGCCCCTAGGATTTCTTTTGAATGGCTTTTTCTGCTGACCGGATTTATAGCCTCTGAATCCGGCATTAACTGCCGTATCCTCAGCATTGTCGCTGTTAGTGCGGCGCTTCTGCTTGTTGCGACGCGACCTGCCACTACTGTCCTTGGTATCCGAATTACCAGGGTTCTTGGTCATATTGTTGCTACGAGCAAGCCAGGTATCTTCTCCCGCGCAAAAGTGGGTCATGAGTGTCGTGAGTGCTGCCATAGATTTCGGCTTTTCCTGTCCAAGGTGTCGGGCAAGCCACTCGTCACGGATATTGTGCTTGAAGGCTGCTAGGGCATCAGCGTCCGGACAGTCAACTATTTGATTTTTCTTTGTTAGGAACCGTATCCAGAATTGCCTGGCCGATTCCTCTGGTTGCTGAATTACGTGGCTTAGGTCATCGGCGTCTGGTGGTCGCACATAAGTGCCCTGGAAATTGTCGAGGAATGCGGCTTCCAGGTCCTCCCAACAACCGATTGATCCTGCTGGCAAGCTGTTAAGCCAATGCCGAGCTGGTCCTTTAAGCTTGAGTGGGAGGTATTTGATGGCGTGGAGATCATCGCCGCGGGCCATGTGGATATGAAGGAGATAATCCTTGATCCATACCGTAGGATCTGTTGTTCCATCATATGATTCGATGTTTATGGGTTTGAAACCCTCTGGGATTTGATGATCCATTACTTCATCTGTGAAGCATAGTGGGTGTGCGGCGCCTCTGTACTGGGCTATATCATGACGTAGCTCCGATGAGCTTTGTCTACTGTGTTCGGCCCTACCGGATTTGTGTCCGGCGTGACGATTACCGTCTCGAGTCATGGGGCACCCACGCGATCCGTAGATCGATCTTGTTTGCCATGCCTTGTCCTCCAACATATCTCGCAGGTCTGGCGCATTTTCACGTGCCTTGGTACGGGGTGCGGCTTGAGTGGAGGGCCGAGAGGCCTCTCTATCGCGGCCATGAGGTGGTCGGTCGGCCGTATCAAGTGCTGGTGATGTAGGTTTAAGTGCTTCATCCTCTAATCGGGGTAGCAACCTGCGCTTTGGGTAGCTCTTGGAGGGGCGTTCAAGTTTATGCTCTTCAGCCGCAAGGACTTCAGTCCATCTGTCGACTAGCAAATCTTGATCAGCTCTAAGCTATTGCTGTTTTTTCTTGAGGCTTCTTGCCGTGGCCATAAGCCTGCGTTGAAAACGCTCTTTCTCGACGGGATCCTCTGGCACGAAAAATTCATCGTCGTCGAGGCTTGCCTCATCTTCGGAGGGAGGCGTATAGTTATCGTCCTCGACCTCTCTGTTTGCCGCTCTCTCGTGAGGGCTGGCTTCTCCATCCTCCTGTGATGAATCTTGCTGGAGGGGGTTTTCTTCGGTGCTCTCCAGAGTATTATTATCTCCCGTGCTGGAGTCACCGTATTTGCTTTGGCGGGATTTTGAGCGGCGCCGCTGACGCCGGCGCTTAGGCTGTTTCTTGGAGGGGTCATCCTCCGCTGTTCCATCGTCGCCTCCTTCTTTTGGGGTGTCCACCATGTATATGTCATATGACGAGGTGGCTTTCCAGGGCCCAATAGGCGCTGGTTCTTCATCGTCTCCTGCATCGGCGTCCATACCGTCGATGTCTTCAAAGTCGAAGTCGAGCATGTCGGTTAAATCGTCGATAGTGGCTACAAAGTGGGTGGTGGGTGGGCTTTGAATTTCTTCATCGTCCGTATCCCAACCTTGCTGACCGTAGTCCGGCCAGGGCTCTCCTGATAAAGAGAGAGACTTTAGTGTCTTCAGAATATCGCCGAAAGGCGAGTGCTGAAAGATGTCCGTGGCAGTAAACTCCATGATCGGTGCCCAATCGGATTCGATCGGCAGGGGCACGGAGGGTTCGGAGTCCGGAGAGGAGTCCGGCTCCTTGGAGTCACGAGTCTCGCGGAGTGCGGGGCTGGTGTTCAGCTCGATCACCGTTGGGATCATAGCCCCCGAGGCGGCATCCAACCACCCATCCTCGATCAGCGTAGTTGGCTCCGAATTAAGGGTCGAAGCCGATACGGGTGCAGCCTCCAGGGCACTGTTCGGTGGAAGAGCTAGATCATGCTCGTCGTGACAGTGCGGCGCGCTCGGTAGTAGCTCGAATCCGTCGAGGATCAAGTCACCACGGATGTTAGCCGTGTAGTTTAAACTTCCAAATCTGACGTGACGGCCAGGGGCATAGCTTTCGATCTACTCCAGATGGCCAAGTGAATTGGCCCGCAGTGCGAAGCCGCCGAAGACGAAGATCTGTCCAGGGAGGAAGGTCTCACCCTGGACTGCATCGCTATTGATGATCGTAGGAGCCATGAAGCCTAATGGCGACGACACAGAGGAACTCTCAATGAAAGCACCAATGTCGGTGTCAAAACCGGCGGATCTCGGGTAGGGGGTCCCGAACTGTGCGTCTAGGCTAGATGGTAACAGGAGGCAAGGGACACGAAGTTTTACCCAGGTTCGGGCCCTCTCGATGGAGGTAAAACCCTACGTCCTGCTTGATTAATATTGATGATATGGGTAGTACAACAGTATATCTACCACGAGATCGGAGAGGCTAAACCCTAGAAGCTAGCCTATGGTATGATTGTTGTTCTGTATGTTTTCCTACGGACTAAAACCCTCTGGTTTATATAGACACCAGAGAGGGTTAGGGTTACACAAAGTCAGTTATAATGGTAGGAGATCTGCATATCCGTATCGCCAAGCTTGCCTTCCACGCCAAGGAAAGTCCTTTCCGGACACGGGACGAAGTCTTCAATCTTGTATCTTCATAGTCCAGGAGTCCGGCTGAAGGTATAGTCTGGCCATCCGGACACCCCCTAATCCAGGACTCCCTCACAAGGGCTCGCAACTACTATATTGACTTGATGGTTCGAATGCTTGACGAACCCTCTCTGCCGTTGGACACAGCCCATTTCATTTGACATGAGATTCTTCTGTGCAACTTCATACAGTCGCGCCAGTTTCCTCATGCTCCATTTATTCAAGCACTGATTGATCACACTGCTCCCTTTGAGGTGGTTAAAACTTCTGTGCACTCTATTTGGACGCCTCCTCCTCACATGCGTAAGGCGGCTGGTGCCCAGACTACTGCTCCTACTCAACCTAGGAGGTCTGCTAGTGGGAATCCGCCAACCGGTTCCTCTGCTCCATCTTCCTCGACCGCTCCTCATGGCCGTCTTGCATCATACTTGGGTAAGGCTCAGTCTGCTATCATGAAGGCAATCACTTTCAGCTATCAGCATAATCATGATGTTCAGAAGTGCCTTGTCATCTCCAAGAATTTGCTCAAACAGCGCCTTCGTGACCGTGGGAGTCACGTTAGTGATGATGATCCTCTTCCCGCGGCTCCATCCTCGTCCACTTTCGGCTTTCCATCTCGTGTTGAGTATCCCGAGTTCCTTGATGATGATGATGACATCCGCGAGGAGTGATTGAGTCCGTTTAGCTCTTCGCCCCTTTTTACTTGTTGCCGTTAAAGGGGGAGAAGTAGTATCCTAGTAGTAATCTTAGGTCATGCTATGGCTATGTTATGTTGACTATTTGTGTTCACTCCTATTCGAACTTGCTATGTTTGCTACCTATGGTGCTTGATCGTGTGAGAAATTATGATATTATCTTGGATTATCATGTGGTTATGAAATGTTGTTATGTCTGAGTTATTGTGGTTTCATATATGCATTCCATGCACACATTGAGGGGGAGCTAAAAGCAAATAGAAACATAGACTTATTTTGTACTTTTGCTCTCATGATTGTCAATCCTAAGATTATTTATTGCATCTATGATACTACATGTATGGTTGTCATCAACAAACAAAAAGGGGGAGATTTAAAGAGCAATCATGCCCTTACATCATGTTTTGATGTTGATGACAATATACATGTAGGGGACTAACAATGGCTGTCAAGTGAATCTCAGGTATTAGTCCCCGGTTCATCTATGTGTGTGGATCAAGAGCTTACAAGTGATTTTACTCAAGGATGAAGCATAAATGTTGATTACATATTTGTTTTCTTGAGTATAGGATCCCGCACTATTCAGAAGGGATCGATAGGGATAGTTAAAGGCTTGCTCTTGCCACAAACCTCCTGACCATACTGCACATGCCAGAAACCTGCATGTTCTGTCTCTTGGCTGCCAGATGTCCGGGCTTCATGCCGGATGTCCGGGCTGCACGCCGGATGTCCGGCCTCCTTGCCGGATATTCGGGACTAGCCATCCAGAGAGCAGTTTTATACTGGGCTGCACGCCTGATGTCCGGGCTTTCCCCGGATGTCCGGGCCTTCCTGTTACGCCAGATGTCCGGGCCCCATTCCGGATATCCGGGCATAGCTATCCGGAGAACGTTTTTATGCTGGGCTGCGCGCCGGATGTCCGGCCACCTGCCGGATGTCCGGGCCTTCCTGTTACGCCGGATGTCTGGGCCCCATTCGGGATATCCGGGCATAGCTATCTAGAGAACGTCTTTATGCTGGGCTGCGCGCTGGATGTCCGGCCACCTTTCGGATGTTCGGGCCTTCCTGATATGCTGAATGTCCGGGCTTGGGCCCCGGATGTCCGGTCCCTTTTTTCTTGTGTTCTGTGTTTGTTCTGTTCTTCGTAGCATACCAAGCCGGATGTCCGGCCCCTTGCCCGGATGTCCGACCTGCTCACTCACTTACACTACAATGACCATATTTGAGCTCACACTATATATAGCCCTTCTTCCCCTTGGGAGAGGGTTGACCATTCACTTTGAACAAACCCTAGAACACATTTCACTCTCTCTCTCAGTCCTCCACACCAAAT
Organism: Triticum urartu; assembly: GCF_003073215.2. Taxonomy (NCBI): domain Eukaryota; kingdom Viridiplantae; phylum Streptophyta; class Magnoliopsida; order Poales; family Poaceae; genus Triticum; species Triticum urartu. Next base: position 322,573,339 of record NC_053022.1, read on the forward strand.
CTTAGATCCCCAAGGGATTTGAGAGCTTTTGAGAGAAGTTGTCTGGTCAAGTGATAGATTCACTCCTTCTCCCTCTTTGCACCAAAGGAATTCGTGATTTGAGCAAGTCTTGAGCTTTTCCCCATCATTCTTGTTACTCTTGGAGGTTGGAGACTCCTGGGCAGTAGGAGTCTTTCGGAGAGGAATCGACCTTTGTTATTACCCCCTGGAAAAGTTTGCGAGGGTTTGGAGACCACCCCAAGGTCTACCACTAGTGGTTGAGAAATGCCTTCGTGGTGTTGTCTCAAAGGGAGAATAGGGTGAGCCTTCGTGGCGTTGGTGTGCCTTCGTGGTAACATCCACCTATCTAACGGTGACATAGCTTCCCTCCAAGGAAGTGAACATCGGCATACATCCTCGTCTCCCGGAGTTGCGGTTATTCCTAACCCTAACTCTCTACTTGTGGTTACTTGTCTCTTAGTACTTACTTATATCATATTGTGCTTTCTTACTTACATACTTGTGTTACTTGCTTAGCACTTAATACTACACTTGCAATTGTTAGGCTCACCTTCATATTCCGCATTATTGCCTAAAATTGCTAAGTAATAATTAAAATTTGTAATTGTACCTATTCACCCCCCTCTAGGTCCATCTCGATCCTTTCAATTACTACAACCTATGCTGATACCCGAATGGAAGTGGGATAAGCTTGGCATGGATTTTATCACCAGGTTACCCAGGACCTGATCGGGGTATGATTCTATCTGGGTAGTAGTGGACCGCTTGACCAAAGTAGCTCACTTTATCCCAGTGAAAACCACATATACAAGTGCAAAGTTGGCCAAGATATATATGACCCGGATCATATGTTTGCATGGAGTTCCGAGGACCATCCTATCAGATAGAGGAACAAAGTTTACTTCAAAGTTTTGGCACCAATTGCACCAGACTTTGGGAACCAGGCTGGAGTTTAGTACAGCTTTTCACCCGCAGACAGATGGAAAGACTGAGAGAGTCAATCAGATTCTAGAGGACATGCTGAGAGCTTGTGCACTAGACTACGGGTCTAGTTGGGATGATAATTTACCCTACGCGGAGTTCTCGTACAATAACAGCTACCAGGCCAGTTTGAAGATGGCACCGTTGGAAGCCCGTACGGAAGAAGATGCCGAACCCCGTTGATGTGGGATGAAGTTAGAGACCGCCAGTTGTTTGGACCGGATTTGATCAAAAAGTCTGAAGAGAAGGTTAAACTGATTCGAGATAGACTGAAAGTAGCTCAGTCCAGACAGAAGAGTTATGCAGACTCGAAACGCAAGGAGGTAGTCTATGAAATCGGAGAAAGAGCATATCTGCAAGTGTCACCCTTGCGAGGAGTTAAACATTTTGGAGTTAAAGGAAAGTTAGCCCCAAGATTTGTAGGACCGTACTGTGTTTTGGAATGCATGGGAGAGGTTGCCTACAAGTTGGAGTTACTCGAAGGACTGTCAGGAGTTCATAATGTGTTTCACGTTTCCCAGTTGAAGAAGTGCCATGCTGAGATGGCAAATATTCCTCTGAGAGATACAGTGCCCCTCGAAGCAATTCCGTTGGACAGTGATTTGACGTATGAGGAGAAACCAATCAAGATTCTCGAGGTTGCCAGTCGTGTTACCCGCAGCAAGGTTATCAAGTTTTGCAAAGTTCAGTGGAGCCACCATACCAAGGACGAAGCCACCTGGGAAAGAGAGGATAATCTACGCAAAGACCACCCACACCTATTTTCTAGCCAACCCGAATCTCGAGGGCGAGATTCATCTTAAGGGGGGTTGGTTTGTAACATCCCAAATTTTCAATTTGGAATGTTATATATAGGTCATTCATGCATATCATATTTTATTGCATTTCGTTTTGTGATCCCCGAAATCCTAAGCAACTCAAGGACCCTCTGAGAGAGTTGGAGATTTTCCCTCGTTCTCATATTTGAGTTTTATCAAATATTGGAACAAGGATCACTTTGGTTTTAATTATTTTTCTCTCTGAAAATATTTCATATCAAAATATATGAGAGGAAATAATATGACTTCTCCAAAATAAGTGAAATATTAGAGGAAAAATATTAAAATCAAATAAGTTATTTTATTTGGGTTTTATCGCTAATTTATTTGAATTAGGAAAAATATGCATTCTTTAAAATTGCACTAGAGGCCCAAATAAATGTTCACCTTATCTAGCGTATTTTTAAAGGACGGGGAAAATTTATTTCAGGATTTCTGGAGTTCGTTTAGTATTTCTTTTCTTTGTTTTTCTGCGCGGAATTATTATTATTTTGAAAAAAAAAGTTACCGCCTTACCGGGCCATGTCCGCCTGGGACACCGACCCAGCCGGCCCTTTAAGAGGCGAGGCCTTGAGACGCTGCCAGCCCCAGCCCGCCCGCGCGCCCCGCCAAACCCTAAGCCGCCGCCGTCCTGCCGCCGCCATGCCGCCACCCGCCGCCACCGGAGCCGCCGCCCGCCGTCGCCGATCTCCACTGAGCCGCCGCCGTTGACTTTCCTCCGGTCGGTTTTCTTTTAGAAACCCTAGACCGTTTTTTATTAGATCAGTTTTTGTTTCGGCTTTTTTTCGGTTCGGTTAAGTTGCGGACGTTCGTCCGTACGTTCGTTTTAACGAACGCCGTTCTCCCATTAGTCACAGACAGCGAACGTTTGTTCGTTAGCCTGTTCGTCAGTTTTTCTTTTTCCAGGGTTTTTCGCGATTATTTTCGATCATGATTTTTGACCCGGTTTTCGTTTTAGTTTATCTTTTTGCTTGTTTATCAGAATCAGGTGATTCAAGCGCCTAGATCTTCGTCTCGAAGCCCTTTTTCTGTTTAACCAACTTAAACAAGATTTTGGTACTGTAAAATTTGACTTTAGTCCACATTAGTAATCGGATTTTGTTTCTTTCGCAGTTTGAGTTTCGTTGCCCGTTTGATTTGATTCTTTTTGCAAACCGGAGTTCTTCAGTTGAACTTTCTGGTTAGATCTTCTTATTTGAGATTTACCCGTGCATCCTTGCTTGATTGCTTATGTATGCTATTGTTTTTTTTGCGATAGAACACCCGGAGTGCGAAGCGTGCTACTACGAGTCTTTAGGATTTGCAGATCGTTGGCAAGGCACGTAACACTTTGATCATACCCCTTTATCACCCTGTTTTCATGCATTAGTTTCAACCTTCACACATTGCATGAGTAGGATTTCTTAACATGTGGGTCTGGGAAGTAGATAATGAGGTAGAATCTATTACCTATTTTATTATCAAACCCTTGGGAGTTACTTCCGCGTTATGCTTATATTGCCATGCTATGCTCGTAGACGTGGATTGGGTTTGAGCGTATGCATGACAAATGTGAGATGTTAATTAATGGTTTAACTTAAGGTGGCAACTTTAATACACATCTGGGTGGATTGCTTGTGGGCACCTGGAGAATCCAGTGTTGTCCTAGGATATCCCAGAGTACCTGTGTGATCATCCTATGGTCCACCACCCAGGCTCAAAGGGATCTTAAGACTATTCATGCTAGAAACTTCTGTGTGCAGCCACAAGCCATTATGGGCTCTGGCATAATTGAGTAGGTTGCGTGAGTTCTTGAAGAGGTGGACTAGCAGATGTAGGGGATTGTAGGTGTACCGGTCCACCCGGAGTAGAGAGCAAATGCTTCTGAAAGATTGTGTCTCGGTCATCCGGTTCTCAAATACCATGTAGTGCGAGAAATCCAACGGAGGAGATCGAGTCTTGTGGGGAAAAGTGCGCAAACCTCTGCAGAGTGTATAAACTAATCATGGTTAGCCGTGTCCCCGGTTATGAACATCTTGAGTATCTGGTTTATGGATTATCATATGGATCTCATCACTCTAAATTAACTTGTTGGGTTGATAATTACTTTTAATTGGGATTGAGTTGGAGGAACCTTCTCAATGTTGTGCAACTACCATGATAGTTAAATAAATTATATTCCTTCGTTGTAGGGAAAAATTGGCTTTACGCAAAACATATTAACCTTACAGCCTCCACCAGCCATATATGCATGTAGTGATAGCGTTCACTCTGTTCATTACTCTCCTGTGTTACATTGCTAGCATATTCCATGTGCTGACCCGTTTTCGGGCTGCAACGTATCATGTTGCAGACTTTTCAGACGAGGAGTAAGACACGATAGGTCGTTTGTCATGCACTCAGCTATGCCGTTGGAGTTGATGGACTCACTTTATCTTCCAAGCCTTCCGCTGTTATCGCTTTAGATGGCCTTAAGCCATATTTATTGTAATAAGTTCTCTCTTGAGACATTCGATGTAATAAGTGTGTGATTGGCACTCTGTTATAAATCCTTCGAGTACTGTGTGTGTCAGCATTACCGATCCAGGGATGACACTGAAGCACAGAGACTTGACCGTTTGAGGTCGGGTCGCTACAGCTAAGAAGAAAATTTTCCCTTTATCTTTGAAGGGAAAGGAATTGACATGGTATAGGCTATGCGATGAGATTGGATCTTGGAACTGAAATCGATTGAAATTGGAATTTCACCAAAAAAATTATCCTATGCATCTAGTTCACCGTGATCGGAATTATATATATAATTTTTGGCCTTGTGAAGGATAAAGTATTGATCTAGCTTGGGGGAGGATTAAGTCAATGTTATATTCATGCTCCAACCATGATCTCTTAAGAGAAATTATTATTCAGAACTTTTATGCTCAGCATTCTCATGATGATCAATCCATGCTCGATACATGTTGTGCTGGTTCTTTTATGAAGAAGACTATTGAATTCAGGTGGGATCATTTAGAAATAATTAAATGCAAATTTGAAGATTGGTAACTCGACGAAGGTAAAGAGTCAGGTATTAACCTTGAGTTCAATTGTGTTAAATCTTTTATGAATACCGATGTTTTCACAAGTTTAGCACTAAATATGGACTTGACTATGAGATAGTAGCCTCCTTTTGTGAATCATTTGCTACTCATGTTGATCTCCCTAAGGAGAAGTGGCTTAAATATCACCCCCCTATTAAAGAAGAAACTAAAGAACCGGTAATAGCTAAAGATGAAACTATCATTTACAATGTTGATCCAGTTGTGCCTGATGCTTATACTGAAAAACCACATTTCCCTGTTAGGATAAAGGAACATGCTAAGGTTTCAACTGTGGTTCCCAAAAGTAATATTAAAGCACCTAGACCCTCTAAGAAAATTAAAGTAGAACCTAGTGTTGCTATGGTTAAAGATCTCTTGGTAGAAAATATTGATGGGCATGTTATTTATTTCTGTGATGAAGCTGCTAGAATTGCCAAACCCGATGAAAAAGACAAATATAGAACTGTTGTTGGAATGCCTGTTGTCTCAGTCAAAATAGCAGATCATTGTTATCACGGCTTATGTGATTTAGGTGATAGTGCGAGTGCTATTCCTTTTACCTTATACCAAGAAATTATGAATGACATAACACTCACTGAAATAGAAGACATAGGTGTTACTATTAAACTTGCTAATAGAGGCACCATCACACCACTTGGAATTGTTAGAGATGTTGAAGTCTTGTGTGGGAAAATAAAATATCCTACTGATTACCTAGTTCTTGGTACCCCACAAGATGACTTTTGTCCCATTATCATGGGTAGACCTTTCTTGAACACTGTCAATGCTACTATAGATTGTCATAAACAACTGTCAGTGTTAACTTTGGTGATGAGTCTCATGAATTTAATTTCTCTAAGTTTAGTAGACAACCGCGTGATAAATAATTACCTAGTAAGGATGAAATAATTGGTCTTGCTTCTATTGCCATGACTCCTAATGATCCACTAGAACAATATTTGCTTGACCATGAAAATGATATGCACTTATGTGAAAGAAATGAAATAGATAAAATATTCTTTGAACAACAACCTCTGCTTAAACACAATTAGCCTTTTCAAACTCTAGGAGGGGCTCCTCCACCTAAAGGTGATCCTGTGTTTGAATTAAAACAGTTGCCTAACACTCTGAAATATGCTTATCTTGATGGGAAAAGGATATATCATGTTATTATTAGTGCTAACCTTTCAGAACATGAAGAAGAAAGATTATTGAAAATTCTGAAGAAGCACCGAGCTGCTATTGGATATACTCTTGATGATATTAAGGGCATTAGTCCCACACTCGGTTGGCACAAGATTAATATGGAACCTGATGCTAAACCTGTTGTTGATCACCAACAACATTTGAATCCTAAAATGAAAGAAGTGGTAAGAACTGAAATATTAAAGCTTCTCAAAGCAGGTATAATCTATCCCATAGCTGATAGTAGATGGGTAAGGCCCGTTCATTGTGTCCCTAAGAAGGGAGGTATTACTATTGTTCCTAATGATAAAAATGAACTTATTCCACAAAGAATTGTTACTGGCTATAGAATGGTAATTGATTTTAGAAAATTAAATAAAGCAACTAGAAAATATAATTGCCCTCTACCTTTTATTGATCAAATGCTAGAAAGACTATCTAAGCACACACACTTTTGTTTTCTTGATGGAAATTTTGGTTTTTCTCAAATACCAGTTTCACAACCTGACTAAGAGAAAACCACCTTTACTTGTCCTTTTGGAACTTATGCTTATAGATGTATGCCTTTTGGTTTATGCAATGCACCTGCTACCTTTCAAAGATGTATGGCTGCTATATTCTCTGATTTTTGTGAAAAGATTGTTGAGGTTTTCATGGATGATTTTTCCATTTACGGAACTTCTTTTGATGACAGCTTAAGCAACCTTGATCGAGTTTTGAAGAGATGTGAGCAAACTAATCTTGTCTTGAATTGGGAGAAGTGCCAGTTTATAGTTAATGAAGGTATTGTCTTGGGACATAAAATTTCTAAACGAGGTATTGAGGTGGATAAAGCTAAGGTTGATGCAATTGAGAAAATGGCATGTCCTAAAGATATTAAAGGTATTCGTAGTTTCCTCGGTCATGCTGATTTCTATAGGAGGTTTATTAAAGACTTCTCTAGAATTTCTAGGCCTCTTACAAATCTTTTACAAAAGGATGTTCCATTTGTTTTTGACGATGATTGTATAGAAGCCTTTGAAACACTTAAGAAAGGCTTAACTTCTACACCTATTGTTCAACCACCTGATTGGAACTTGCCTTTTGAAATTATGTGTGATGCTAGTGATTATGCTGTTGGTTCTGTTCTAGGACAAAGAGTTCATAAGAAATTAAATGTTATTCATTATGCTAGTAAAACTCAAAACAGTGCTCAAAAAAATTATGTTACTTCCGAGAAAGAATTTTAAGCAGTTGTGTTTGCTTGTGACAAATTTAGATCTTACATTGTTGATTCCAAAGTAATTCTTCACACTGATCATGCTGCTATCAAATATCTTATGGAAAAGAAAGATGCTAAACCTAGACTCATTAGGTGGGTTCTCTTGCTACAAGAATTTGATTTACATATCACTGATAGGAAAGGAGCCGAGAACCCCGTAGCTGATAACTTGTCTAGGTTAGAAAATATCCTTGGTGACCCACTACCTATTGATGATAGTTTTCCTGAGAAAAAACTAGCTGCAATAAATGTTTCTCATAACACTCCTTGGTACGCTGACTATGCTAATTACATTGTTGCTAAATATATACCACCTAGTTTCACACACTAACAAAACAAAAACAAAAGGGAAAACAAAATCTACTTACTGAGGTGATAAGTTTGGAGTGTCGAACCCACAAGGAGCTAAAGATAAGATCAATATTCTCTCAAGTCCTATCTTCCATCGATACAACTCTCCGTACTCCGAATGTTTGCTTTCATCTAGAAGCGAGAAATAAAACTACGTTGTGGCTATGAAGACACTGGTATGCGCCGGTCCTAAACAAACAGTTTTTAACCTATTTCCGCGACGGCATTTGGAACCGTCGCCAAGTGAGTGTGGGCGATAGGTGGGTCCTTCCCACACGACCCAGAAACCGTCGGGGATATGCCCTCCTGGCACACATGCTCGGCAAAATGAGGTCGTGTGTGACTGGTGAGCGCTCAAATACAGAAATACATACAATAGAGCTCAAAAATACAATTATACGGCGAAATTGTTTCCGGTCGCAAGTACATCCCACACAGTCAGTCCCCGCTAAATGTTTCCATTCGTATGTACATCCCACATAGTTGCTCCAAGGAAAACGTTTCCGTTCACATGTACATCACACTCAATTTTTCCCGTTAAATCGTTTGTGATAGCGTTGCCATTGCACATGATATTAATAATTTTATCGTTTGCGTTATTGAATGTATCACACATGGTGCGTAGAAAAAACTGTGTGGCAAAGGCTATCCATCACACACACTTTTTATGTGGTAAACGTTTGCGCAAGGAGGCCTAACGCAAACTGTTTTCAAGAGAAAGTCGTGTGTGTAGTGGAGATTGATCGCACACGTAGTGGATCCTAGAAATGTTTCTAATCTCCATGTATATCGCAGACGTTTCGCTTTCGCAAACCATGTGCAGTGTAATCCCTAATCTAAAAATCACATGTTTTGAATTTGAAAGTAGGCAATCACTTATTTCATATCCAACCATGTTCATTACAAATATAGGTTCAACCACAAATCCATAATTCAATGCACATGTACATATACTGAAGAACTACAGAAGCACCAAGTAAAGAATGATGAACCACAGTTGTACTAAAGACTATAAAGAGAGAGGCAAAAGACATTCTGGTTGCTGGACAAGGTGAAGCGGAATGCCCATATTGTGCCGTCCTCCATGCGTACACGACTCTAGGCCAACCCCTTGTGATGGCTGCCCGTCCATCCTTCACTGTCTTCATTAGGACTTCTTGATGCTCATTGTAGTCACTTTAACCTTCATTGCGTGTCCACCAATCATGTAGTTTGCGAGGTAATCTTGAGTGAACTGCTTCGGGAACCACTAGGAACAAAAAAGATACATACATTGTTGTCTAACAACTCATTATGGGCAGTAAAAAGAGAAGGCTGCAGAGTTTGTAGTTACCATCCTACAGCTCACTGTTGTGTTGGATAGAGCATAAACAAATAATTTGCTTGCCACCATCCGTATATTTTTGCTAATAATCCTTATCAGTTTCCTCACTTGATGCTTGTTCATCAATATCTCATTGCCCCATACGCAAAAAGGGTCGATGCGTGGATCCTTGCCAATGGCATATGTACCTACAAGCAACAAGTCAATATTAGAAGCTAACTAGTGTTCAGGCTTGGATCTATATGCACTACATTATGGAATGACGGGGGGAGTACAAGCCGAGGGATGAAGCTAACCTCGGCGGAAAATGGTGGCCACTCCCGTTGTTGTCCTACATAAGTAGTGGAAAGACATGATAAGTACAACAATCTTAACATCGAACAAATATAGCAAAGGTAAAAAAAATCATCTCCAAATGATAGCTTGAATGTGTTAGTTTCAGCATGCTATTAAAGTAGATATAAAATGGAAGGCAATGTTATCGACAGCAGGCTTAACAGCCATCAAATATTGCAATTCAAACTGGTATTGTTGAAAATGAATAGAACATAGGTAATGCTTACACATCACACTGGATAAATGTGTAAAACTAAAATAAAGGGCATGTGTTAACTACACAAGGAATAACTGGAACCAAATATAGCCGTTCAAACTGGTATTGATGTAGTCGAGCGGCACAGTTCTGACTTGAACATAATGAACAACGCATTGTGAATGAATGAAATAAACAAGGCATAAATGACCAGTATAACAACCAAAAATAGCCATTGAAAACTGGACAGAGTCTCACTTCAACCAACCTAACAAGCAAATACAGATAAACAGGGCATACACTTGAAAACTAGACAAATGCTCACTGCAACCAACCTAACAAGCAGATAAAGATAAACAAGGCATCTGCTAGATAACTGGACAAATGCTAAAAAAGCAACCTAACAACCAAATACAGATAAACAAGGCATCTGCTTGATAACTAGACAAATGCTAAAAAAGCAACCTAACAACCAAATACAGATAAACAAGGCATCTGCTTGGTAACTGGACAAATACTCACTGCAACCAAACTAAGAACCAAATACAGATAAACAAGGCACCTGCTCAATAACTAGAAAAATGCTCACTCCAACCAAAATAACAACCAAATAAAGATAAACAAGGCATCTACTCATTATAAACAACCAAATATAGCCATTCGTGAAACTGAAGTGGACAATTCATACTTAAACATCACATAGACCTATTGAACAATACATTTTTGCATAACTGAAATAATTAAACACGACACAGTTAAAGCACCGCACGGAAAATGCTACTACAACAAAGGGTACGGGTTGGCAAGCTACAAAATGTAAGATTTGCTGATAGAATGTTGCCTCACATTTCATGGACAGGATCCTTCCAGTTGGAAGAGCACAAACCCATGGTGCGCTCTTTGATGTCACAGATGCACTGTTTCACCTTGGAAGAACCTTCGTGGGAGCCGTCCTCGTGGTCGTGGTCGATGAGATCAGACTTTGCAATTGATGATCCCAAGCCGCCGCCATAGAACGTGTCCTTCAGAAGTGACAAAATGGGCTCGATGGCGTATAAAGCTCGCAAATCCTTGACCACTTGGTGGAGGAGATCAGCAGTAGGGTCGTCGAAGATATCGACGGCGGTTGAACCAGAGGGGTTGGGGATGGACCACTTAACCTATGACATGGCCTGCGTGAAGCCATCGGTGTGGACGAGCTTGATGTCATAGCCAGCTTTCCCGAGATGCAGTAATACGCTAGCCTACTGACATGAAGCCTTCAGCATGGCAACGTAGTCAACGTCTTCACCGGCTTCCACGGTGACGTGTTGCTTCGGGATCGACTGGTCGGGGCGAGCGATGGCCACCTCGCCAACGTCCACCGGAGAGGCCATGATAAACCTCTTCTTGGCCGAATGCTCATCGGGCTCCACGGAATACGTGCTCGAGCTTCGGTTGCGGAATTCTAGAGCAGGGGATGTGAATCTAGCGGGGAGGGACACCGCATGTCTCATCTAAAAACTCAGGGGAGTGGGGCGACGGTATGGGAATCGCTGGGTAACCTGAACTTTATTATCTAAGCTAGGAGGAACGGGCAGACCGGCAGGGGTTGGCGGCGGCGCCGACGGCGACCGTGAGCTAGGGTTCGAGGGGGAGGGGGCGGGTGGGGGACTGTGGAGGGAGGTGGTGTTTGAGGATACACCGCGGCTATTGAAAATTTTAGTAATGGTGGGTGGAGATGGTGGTTGACAAGGGAGGGCGACAGTTCAAATTCCTCGGCTACTGCAATTTTACTATAAGGTCGGTGCTGGAGGAGTGTGGGCGATGGTTGAAGTACGGCGGCTACTAAAACTTGGGTAAAGGAATTGATGCGGGGCGGGAGTGCCCAAGATCGTGCACGGTCCAATAACAATATGCGTGTATGATAATAAGGAAAAGTGGCGCGGATCCGCCGATTTTTGCAACGCTTAAGGCGGGTAGTTTGTTTTTTTATATTTATAGCTAGCTGGTCTATCGCACACGATTCGTCCTAATTTCCAAATAAACTTACCCGCATTTAGCTTGCACAGGTGGTGGTTTTATAATGCACTTGCATCGCAAACGGTTAAGCCAGTACCTCCACCCTTTGCCCGCGCTTGTGCGGTTGTGGTGATTTTAGCGCACTTGCATCGTACACAGTTGAGCCAGTACCTCCACCTTAATTTTCTCGCGCTTGCGAGGTCGTGGTGATTTCAGCGCACTTGCCTCGCACACGGTTGAGCCAGTACCTCCACCTTAATTTGCTCGTGCTTGCCAGGCATTGTGATTCACATCGCACTTGTATCGCACACGGTTAAGATATTATACCCCGTGTCCGTTGAGGGTCATCAGAGTCTTTGCAGCAAAAAATAATGTTAGAGAGGGTCAAAAGACAGCCACACCAGCATGTGGCCCAAATATATATGAGTGAAAAGGGTGGTCTGTGATGTTCAAAATTCCAATGCACAACTTTGACCCCATAGGCCCATGGTTGGGCATGTCGTTGAAGATCGATGAGAGGGGCCATAAGTCAAGAACCACCTGGAAGTGGCCAAATATATGTACGGATATTAATTGGGGATGTTTAAAACTTTAAATACATAATGCATAACTTTGGTGGCACCTGCCTCGCAAACCCATAAGCACCCTAACAACCACCTAGCTAGGATATATATAATGACATAATGTCGTACCTAGCTAGAATACTTGGTCCACCACCTCCCACTTCGTGTCAGCGGGGCGGATGCACGTAATGATCGATACTTTGGTCATACATGCATGTCGCCATGACCTACCATAAGACGGACCAATGAATCTATCATTTGGTCAAATTACAGTTGTTGTTGTCGATAAATCGCTTCAGGCAATACATTGAACTATCATAAAAATCGCATGAGAGGGACCACAAAACCAGCACCTCTTGCATGCGGCCCAAAATGATGTACGTTGGGAAGGAGTGATGTGTGTTTTCATTATAGAATAATGTAAAATTTATATGTGGTGCCTACCTCTCGATACAGACAACAACCATGAAGGCAAGGTAGTTATTGACGAGATACGTACGCAGTGTTTGATGTAGGTCAAACCCAGCAATCCGAGCATCTAGGAGGGAATCCTGACAACGCATGAGCTCGAGCTTTGGTTGACCGACATTTGATGGTGACCGGCCCTAACACGAACTAGGAGGAATCCATTCATGGCCAACACATACCCCTCATTATCGGTCAAAGGGATGATATATATACACTCGGGGAGCCCACAGATATCCATGTCGTCACAAAAAACCGCTCAAGGGAGACGTGGTCGATCAGAAGACCCCGTATATACTGCATGCGGCCCGAAAATATGTATGAGTACGATGGTGTATGATGTGTTTAAATACCAAATGCACAACTTCGATGGGCCACGCCAACTACATTACAAACCGAACATCGTACACTGGTGCGCATCGGTCCTAAACAAACGGTTTTTTACCCCTTTCCGCGACGGCATTTGGAACCATCGCCAAGTGAGTGTGTGCGATAGGGTGTCCTCCCCACACGACCCAGAAATCGTCAGGGATAGGCCCTCCTGGGACCCAAGCTGGGGCCGTGTGCGATCGGGCGAGGCATCGAAACCCAATCATTTCCATAGATATGTACATCCCACATGGTGAATCCCAGAAATCATTTTCGTAGGTATGTACATCCCACACGGTGAATCCCAGAAATCATTTCCGTAGGTATGTACATCCCACACGGTAATCCGAGAAAATCATTTATGTAGGTATGTACATCCCACACGGTGAATCCCAGAAAAACATTTCCGTTCGTATGTATATCACACACAGTCAATCCAAGGAATATGTTTCCGTTCTTAAGTACATCCCACACAGTCAATCCAGGGAAAACGTTTCCGTTCGGACGTAAATCCCACACAGTTTTATGTGAAGGCTCATGCGTGGAAGGTGTAACTATCTGATATGTCTCCGTCGTATCTACAATTTTTTATTGTTCCATACCAATATTATACAACTTTCATATACTTTTGGCAACTTTTTATACTATTTTTGGGACTAACATATTGATCCAGTGCCCGGTGCCAGTTCCTGTTTGTTGCATGTTTTTTATTTCGTAGAAAATCCATATCAAACGGAGTCCAAACGGGATAAAAATGGACGGAGAATAATTTTGGAATATTTGTGAAATATGGGAAGAAGAATCAACGCGAGACGATGCCCGAGGGGGCCACCAGGCAGGGGGCGCGCCCCTGACTCTCGTGGCCCCCCCGTAAGGCGGTTGCTGCTCTTCTTTGGCCTCAAGAAAGCTATTTTTTGGAGAAAAATCTGGGCGAAGGTTTCAATCCAATCAGAGTTACAGATCTCCGGATATATAAGAAACGGTGAAAGGGCAGAATCTCAGAGGCAGAAACAGAGAGAGACAGAGAGACAGATCCAATCTCGGAGGCGCTCTCGCCCCTCCCACACCATGGAGACCATGGACCAGAGGGGAAACCCTTCTCCCATCTAGGGAGAAGGTCAAGGAAGAAGGAGGAGGGGGGCTCTCTCCCCCTTGCTTCCGGTGGCGCCGGAATGCCGCCGAGGGCCATCATCATCACCGCAATCTACACCAACACCTCCGCCATCTTCACCAACATCTCCATCACCTTCCCCCCTCTATCTATAGCGGTCCACTCTCCCGCAACCCGCTGTACCCTCTACTTGAACATGGTGCTTTATGCTTCATATTATTATCCAATGATGTGTTGCCATCCTGTGATGTCTGAGTAGATTTTCGTTGTCATATCGGTGATTGGTGAATTGCTATGATTGGTTTAATTTGCTTGTGGTTATGTTGCTGTCCTTTGGTGCCCATCATATGAGCGCGCACGTGGATCACACCATAGGGTTAGTTGTATGTTGATAGGACTATGTATTGGAGGGCAAGAGTGATAGAAGCTTCAACCTAGCATAGAAATTGATGCATACGGGATTGAAGGGGGACCAATATATCTTAATGCTATGGTTGGGTTTTACCTTAATGAACGTTAGTAGTTGCAGACGCTTGCTAATAGTTCCAATCATAAGTGCATAGAATTCTAAGTCAGGGATGACATGCTAGCAGTGGCCTCTCCCACAGAAAACTTGGTATCGGTCTAGTAAAGTAGTCAATTGCTTGGGGACAATTTCGTAACTCCTACCGCCACTTTTCCACACTCGCTATACTAACTTTATTGCTTCTTTATCTAAACAGGCCCTACTTTTTATTTACGTGCTCTTTATTATCTTGCAAACCTATCCAAAAACACCTACAAAGTACTTCTAGTTTCATACTTATTCTAGGTAAAGCGAACGTTAAGCGTGCGTAGAGTTGTATTGGTGGTCGATAGAACTTGAGGGAATATTTGTTCAACCTTTAGCTCCTCGTTGGGTTCGACACTCTTACTTATGAAAGAGGCTACAATTGATCCCCTATACTTGTGGGTTATCACTATAACACATGGTCTTCCTTGGTTAGCTGTTTGCTTTTATCAACTATATCACACACGATTTGATGAAGAAAACTGTGTGGCATTGGGCTATCCATCGCAACCGCTTTTACTGCTAGAACTGTTTGCAAAGGTCCATGACACATTTAGCAGGTTTATTAGTTTACAATTAATAATTCCAGTATTACGCAAATTCACATTTCATATCGAACAGCTGTTTGCCAATTTCATATCAGGCACATAAATATATTATAACATCACAGTACGGTAGCTACATGAAAACAACACAATACAACATATAGCTAGTTCAAATTCATGAGAACAATATATTCATTTCCCTAATCGAGATCATCCAGGCTCGTCTTATCAACCTCTGCTTTCAGTTCAGTAAGAACCCGTTTTGCACGGGCCAACTGGGAAAGTGCCTCCTCCTTCGCCAACACCATCTTAGCAAAGTCTTTAAAAAAATCTGAGCTCATTCTCCACCTTCAATTTTTTATCCCGCATCTTGAAATATGCTTCAGCGTTGACAAGACTTTCTCTAAGCCTACTGTGTTCACTTCTTCATACATGTTCCAGAGCTTCGTTAGGAACATCTTGAAAGACTATGGCCACTCTTGCTCAACCCACTCCAAGTAAGAACACTTCCGTTCATCCTATAATTGTTAAAACTAGATCAGTAACAATTGTAGGGGAAATGGGTTTATAGCAACATAGAAAATCACCAATGCTTATTTTGAAAAACTGAAGAAACATGTTAATTATGACATATCTTCTCAAAAAGATCAATGTGCAAATGAAATAATTGGTACTGAGACAACAACCAAATTCTGAAACATCAGAAGCTATAATTAACTACAACGACGCTACAAGTTCTTACTCATGTACAATAAATAACAAATTGAACATTTTATGAGGAAGGTAAATATAACTGCAACATCATAGCGACAGTGTTTGGATGACATCAAATTGATACTAATAGGTGTCTACATGCACAAATTTAGTAACATAGAACTAATAGCACTAAGGCCGTCCACTATGTATGCCAAAACTGGTGTAAAGACAACTGTTGCTATATCTCGCACCGATGCCCTGAACTGGTGAGCCGATGCAGCGTAAAAAAATCAGGGACCCGGACTCCGGAGCATGTAGTTTCTCCGATGCCTAGTTCCTTCGTGCCATAAAGATTTAGTATTTTACTGCTTGGCTGCTCGGATGTGTGGACCAAAGTTGGCTGCAGAAACTGCTGAAGTGATGGCAAATAATTTTCTAATGGCACCGCTGATGAGATGGCAACAATTTAAGATACTAGGTACAAAATGTGACACTGTCTTAGGATGCATTTGGTTGAAGGTGTGGTATGAATGGGTTGGGACCGTGACAGTGTCTGAATCACATCTAACAAATGATTTGTAACAACATAAGAGGGTCTAACCTTCTCTGCACATGCCAGAAACTTCCTCCCAGTGTCCATAGAATCAAACGCAAGTAGCTTCATGCATGGAGATTGATGGTGACAATGAGAAGATAGATCTTCAGCCACCCCGCTCCATTTGTTGCCACTGATGGTCTTAGGGAGCTACAAGAGGAAGAAACGACTCAAATCGACCTCCGGGTAAAAATCCTTCATTCCAAGTCATAGCCCAAGAGAGAGAAGAGAGGCATACTTGGGTGGTGAAGGAGTAGTCGCCGGAGGAGGAACCACTGGAGATGTCTTTGAAGAAGACCATGGCGACCGCGGTGGTAGGATGCAAGACGGCGAGAGCGAGGAAGCGGCTATAGCTTAGAAAGGAAGGAAGGAAGGAAGGAGGAAACAAGGGAAATGTGACTTGTGTTCGGGGAGAAAAGGGGGTGGGGAAGGGGGAAGGGGCGGGGGTAGATATTTTGGCGGTAGGCCAAAATTTTGGAAATGTGGAGGGAAACTTTGCATGCGGTGCCGCCGAACCATTCACTTTGAACAATTGTGTGCATCACAAATGATTCTTCTGCTTTACGCGCATGGGATGAGTTTTATAATTCAAATTTTGGTCTCAAGGCATGGGCACATTCACTTTGAACACGTGCGGTGCCGCCGGACCATTCACTTTGAACGATTGTGTGCATCGCAAACGATTCTTCTGCTTTACGCGCATGGGATGAGTTTGATAATTCAAATTTTGGTGGAAATTTCCCCGGACGTCATTGCATAATTTAACATCGCTTGCTAATTTGGGCACACAAAAGAGCGTACAATAGACAGACTACACTTACTGAATCAAGCAATTTCAGTAATTACACAGAGCTAGTTGACCTAAACATTGCTCTAACACAAGACCAGCATTAAAAACAAAGCCTAAGTACTCATAAATAAAAATCCGTCGCCGCGCCGGCCTATGCATCGCCGGTGTGAGATGAGACATCGATGACTTGTCCTAGCAACATTCCACCATTGGTGGACTCCGCGCACCCCCTGCTGAAGTCGACCGCGTTCTCGTCCTTGTCCTCGGCGCCGCCATCAAGGTTGTAGTACTCATAGTAGTGGCTACTCTAGAGCTTGCGTTGGTACTCCACCACCGATTCCTCGACGGACAGACTCTTCTCTACCTCGACCTCGACCACGCGCAACTCCTCCTCCTGGCGCTCCTAGATCTCCGTGGACTCCTGCATCTCCAGCTCCCGCTCGGCGACCTCATGAGGAAGCAGGTGCTCCATGGCCACCGCCGCCTTTTTAGACGTGGGTTGCATGCTGGAGTCCTGTAACACCCCGGATGCAAGTTACCTTATATGTATCTCAACTCTTGATGTTTCCGGCGCTAAGTTATTTTATTTTTGCTCGGGTTCGGGTTTTTGTCTCCGTGTGTTGTTGCCTTTGTCATGCATCTCATATCATGTCATCATGTGCATTGCATTTGCATACGTGTTCGTCTCATGCATCCGAGCTTTTTCCCCGTTGTCCATTTTGCATTCCGGCGCTCCTATCTCCTCTGGTGCCCCTTTCTACCTCTTTTCGTGTGTGGGGGTTAAACATTTCCGGATTGGACCGAGACTTGCCATGAGGCCTTGGTTTACTACAGGTAGACCGCCTGTCAAGTTTCGTGCCATTTGGACTTCGTTTGATACTCCAACGGTTAACCGAGGGACCGAGAAAGCCTCGTTTGTGTTGCAGACCAATACCCTTCCAATTTGGCCCAAAACACACCAAAAATCTTTCCATCATCTAGAGTGTTCGATCACGATCGCGTGGCCGAAAACCGCACTCCATTTGGAGCTTCCTAGCTCCCTCTATGCCTATATATAGATCCCCTTCCAAAAATCCTGGGTCTCCTCTCCCCCCTAACCCTAAAATTTCTCTCACCGCTGCCGGACATGTCCGCCTCCGCGCCGGACTCCACCCCGCACCAATAGACGAGCACCACGTGGCGGCTCCTGTCCCTGCCGCCGCCGAAGCCCGCCGGGCCCGAAGCCGCCCCCCTCGGCCCGAAGCGACGCTTGCGCCTCCTCGCCATCTCCTCCACCCGCGCACCGCCATCCTCTTCGGCGCCGGCGAGCGCCGCCCCTTGCCAGACCACCACGCTCGCCATTGCCGTCCGCCTCCGCCGCCTTGAACGCCGCCCGCTCCGGCGACCACGCCGGCCTCCGCCGCCCGCTCCGACCGGCTGCCGCCTCACCCTCGCCTCCCCTCGCCCGGATCCGGACCCCGGCGAGCTCCTCCAGCCACTGCGAGGTCTGGCCACCTCGTCCCCACCGCGGCGCCATTCCCGTCAAACCTCGTTGTACATGCAAGCTACAGTGGATCTAGATCTGAGAAAATATCCCGCGGTTGACTTTTTCCTCCCCGAAACCCTAGTTATTTTGCAAATTTTGGCATGTCGTATCTCTGCATCCGTAGCTCCGATTTGCGCGTGTAGCATATCAAAATGTTCGCCTCAACGAGTACATCATTTCATCTCATTGCATCATTTTCATTTGCGCTCATCTTGATGCCCGAAATGCTATTGGAAGAGGGCTATGTGATAAAATTGCCAGATCTGTTTCATCAAATAGATATTTGTCATTTTTGCCATGATTAATGTGTGCATGATATGCTCCTGAGCTCTACATGTGTTTTGTTATATGCCATGCCATCTTTACAGAGGTGCTTACAATGTATTTTTGTGATATGTGTGGTGACTAGCACAAGATTGCAAAGTAGCGTACTCGGTAATGCTGATTTCAGGGACTTAGAATTTCACCAAGTCCTTGTCCTGATTTTGTCGGTATGCCATATGTTCATGTTGTTTCCTAGTGATCCGTGCCTCTTTTGAGGATGATCAGTAAGGGTGTTTTGTTAACATTGTGGTGCTCTGTCCATCCTTGTCTTTTTTTGCATTTATGAAGCAACCTAGCTTGAGTCAATCGAGCTCTACTTTTGCTATAAAGTGAATCCTGGCAGATTCTTGACTTATTAGCGATTTTGCTGAGGATGTTGCTAATGATACGTGCATACTATGTTGTTGTTCTTGCCATGTCTAGCTCCTATACCATGTCTTCTTGATGGGTGTATGCTTAGTTTGTCATGCCATGCTCTGTAGTGAGTGCATCGAGCTCGTAAACATGCCTACTCGTTAGCTGATTTGCATGATCCAGTTTTTGCCATGTTCACATGCTTGTAATTGTATTTTCTGATCCCTTTTGGCTCAAGGTCACTAAGGGACTTTTGTTAAGTGCCTTGAGTAGCTTCATGTAATGCCTTGCTTTGCCATGTTAAGTTCCTGTAGCATATAGTTTTCATGCTCTAAAGTGTGCTTCCTGATGTTAAATTCCAGACTTGTGTTAATTTCACCAAGTCTGAAACCTGTTACCATTTGCATTTTTGCCATGCTTGTTTGAACCTGTTAATGGATGTTTTAGCGTAGCTCAGTGTTCATATTTTGTTAATCTTCATGAATGGATCCCTGCCATGTATTTTGCTGTCATGTTTGAGTGCTATAGCATATTTATCTTGATGCATTTAGATGGCTACTTGCTGATTATTGCAGACCGGTGCCATATTTGTTTTGCTTGCCATTTCCAAACCGTGCATCCGATCCCGGTGATCTTTATATCGATTTCAACCGAAATCACCTCACCTTTCCAGTGGCACTCTTGGATTCCCAAGTTGAGGCCAGGTTCAATCATTCCTTGTCAAATCTTGCATATGCATCACATATCGCGTCCCGCATAGCATCCATGTTCGCATCATGTTGTTTGAGCATTGCAGATGGTTGATTGTGTTCCTTTTGCTTGTTTTTCTTGTTTGGGTAGAGCCGGGAGATGAGTTCGCAAACGAGGAGCCCATTGAGTTTGCTTACGAGGATCAAGTCAACTCTGACAACTTTGCAGGCAAGATGATCATATCCTCGAAATCACTTCTATCTTTGCTTGCTAGATGCTCGCTCTTTTGCTATGCCTTTGCTACGATACATACCACTTGCTAATCTTGCCTCCCAATTTTCCATGTCAAACCTCTAACCCACCATGTCCTAGCAAACCGTTTATTGGCTATGTTACTGCTTTGCTCAGCCCCTCTTATAGCGTTGCTAGTTGCAGGTGAAGATTGGAGATCGTTCCTTGTTGGAACTTTGTTTATTGTTGGGATATCACTATATTATCTTGTTATCTTAATGCATCTATATACTTGGTAAAGGGTGGAAGGCTCGGCCTTTTCCCTAGTGTTTTGTTCCACTCTTGCCGCCCTAGTTTCCGTCATATCGGTGTTATGTTCCCGGATTTTGCGTTCCTTACGCGGTTGGGTTATAATGGGGACCCCTTGACAGTTCGCCTTGAATAAAACTCTTCCAGCAATGCCCAACATTGGTTTTACCATTCACCATCTAGCCTTTTTTCCCTTGGGTTTCGCGGACTCAAGGGTCATCTTTATTTTAACCCCCCCGGGCCAGTGCTTCTCTAAGTGTTGGTCCAACTGAGCGATGTCCGGGGCTACCAGGGGCAACTCTGGGCTGGCCTACCCGACGTCTGGCTCATATGAGTGTGCCCTAAGAACGAGATATGTGCAGCTCCTATCGGGATTTGTCGGCACATTCGGGCGGTGTTGCTGGACTTGTTTTACCATTGTCGAGGATGTCTTGTAAAACCGCGATGCCGAGTCTGATCGGAATGTCTCGGGAGAAGGAATATCCTTCGTTGACCGTGAGAGCTTGTGATGGGCTAAGTTGGGACTCCCCTACAGGGATTTGAACTTTCGAAAGTCGTGCCCGCGGTTATTGGCAGATGGGAATTTGTTAATGTCCGATTGTAGATAACTTGAAACTTAACTTAATTAAAATGAATCAACCGCGTGTGTAACCGTGATGGTCTCTTCTCGGCGGAGTCCGGGAAGTGAACACGGTGTTGGAGTAATGTTTGACGTAGGTTGTTCTAGGATCACTTCTTGATCATAGTTCTTTGTTCGTGCTTTGCTTTCTCTTCTCGCTCTCTTTTGCGAACAGGATAGCCACCATATATGCTAGTCGCTTGCTGCAGCTCCACATATTACCTTGCCTTACCTATAAGCTTAAATAGTCTTGATCGCGAGGGTGCGAGATTGCTGAGTCCCCGTGATTCACAGATTACTTCCAAAACCAGATGCAGGGACCGATGATACCGTTCCAGACGATGCGTGTGAGCTCAAGTGGGAGTTTGATGAAGACTCTCGTCATTACTATGTGTCTTTCCTGGATGATCAGTAGTGGTGCCCAGTTGGGGCGATCGGGGACTGTGTCGCATGTGGGGGTTGATCTTTTATTTTGGTACCATAGTCGGACCATGAGTGTATTGGATGATTGTAATGTTATTCATGTATTTGTGTGACGTGGTGAGTGTAAGCCAACTATGTATCCTTTCCCCTTATATATATTTACATGGGTTATTATGAAGATTACCTTACTTGCAACATTGCTTTCAATGCGGTTATGCCTCTAAGTCGTGCTTCGACACGTAGGAGATGGCCACATCGAGGGCGTTACAAGTTGGTAATCAGAGCCTTCCCCGACCTTAGGAGCCCCCTGCTTGATCGAATCGTTGGCGTTGTTGAGTCTAGAAAAATGTTTTGAGTCATTTAGGATTATATATATCGGAGAGTTTAGGAATTCTTTTTACTCCCCAGTCCCTTCATTGCTCTGGTAAGGCATCCTGACGTAGAGTTTTGACTCTTCTCTTCTCAAATTTCACTTAAATTTTTTTAGGATCACGCGGGTATCTTGGAATCGTTCAAATCGATTTGTGACGAGAACATTGTTCTTGGTGCCTCCTATCATTTAGGGGTTGTGGCAGTGTCCCGGGGAGTTGAGCTCAGAGGTGTTGTCATCACAATTTTATCGTTGAGATTCTGGAATACCTGAGTTTCGCCGACATCGAAAATCTCTTTTATGCAGTTGTTGGTGAGATAACATCGACGCCACCCAGTACTGGGGCGGGAGTTCGGGAGTATTGCCATAACTTGTATGACGGATGCTTTTCGAAGGTTGAGGTAAATGATTTCCGAAGTATTTCTCGGTTATTTGTTGAAGGATGGATACAGCTGGATGTAGGATTTGCTAGATTTGGGTGAGATATTATGCTTCCCCTGTATCCCCAACACCTGATTGCATAACCAGAAAGGTTTGGGAGTTTCATAGGTGGGAATTCTTGTAGTTCTAGTTCTTCTTCCGTGGATATTTGGTTTGGGATTGGGTAATCCTCACCAATTATTCGTTCTTGTTCCGTACCTTGTTGGTTTTATTCTTCTACCTCAATTCTAAGTGCCTTATCAATTTATGGATATGTGACCATTTCAATTGGAATGCATTCATTCATTTTGTTCAGATGTGAAGACTATATGTTGCAATTTCAACCCGTTTGATTCAGCTTCAATATTTGTCAACCTCTTCAGGATGGCTCCTCCGATGCGCACGACTCCGAATCCTGACCCGCCACCACCACCTCCACCTCCGGAGGCATGGCAAGCTGTGATGGCCGCTACCAATGCAAACACGTAGCTGATCATGCAACTTCTTCAAGAGCGCAATCAAGGGAACTAGGGCCAAGGCAACAATCAGAATCACTTTGCTACACTCAACCAGTTCCTTGCTAACTAGCCAAAGACCTTCAACAATTGTGTTGAGGCAATAGATGCTGATGATTGGCTCGTGGACATATGCAAGCATTTCGAGTGCAGTAACGTCAGGCCTGAGGACTTTGTCAAGTTCGCTTCCTTCCAACTCAAAGACCAATCTGCAGAATGGTTTCAGCAGTACAAAGATTCCATAGGAGGTCGTGTGATTACCTGGGATGAATTCCGTCAAGACTTCAAAGCTCATCATATTCCTTAGAGCGTGGTTGAAAGCAAGCGTGAGGAATTCCGCAACCTGAAGCAAGGCTCGATGTCTGTTTACGAGTACAACAAGATGTTTCAAAAGCTCACCCGTTTTGCTAAGCAAGACGTCCCTAACGAGAAGAGCATGATATACCAGTTCAGGGGCGGTCTCAGAGAATAAATCTAGTCAGCTCTTGTCCTCTTTGAGCCCAAGAGGTACGATGAGTTTTACAACATGGCAATGAAGCAAGAGACTGCTCAACTGAAGTGCGATGCTTCCAAGAAGCGAGTCAGAGATGCTACTCCTTCTTCCTCTACTCAAGTGGCTAAGCAACAAAAGTATTGGCTTCCTCCTCCTCCGTTCCGTCAGCCTTATCAGCAGAAGAGCAAAGGTGGCAGTGGATCTTCCCACCCACCCAACCCTGGCTTTCAGAACAAGACTTCGTCTCAAGCTCCAAGATCAAGTGCTCCATATCACCGTCCGCTGTCGGAGGTCACGTGCAACAAGTGCCAACATAAGGGTCACTATGCCAACAAATGCTTCAATCAGAGGCGTCTCCCTCCTCCTCCTCCTGTGAGATCGGCAAGTACAGCTGTGGTGAAGCATAACCCCAAGTCTGCTAAGGTCAACCTGTTGAATGCAGCTCAGGCAGAGGACTCGTCAGATGTCATCATGGGTAACCTTCCTGTTAACGATATTCCTGCAAAAGTTCTTTTTGACACTGGTGCATCGCATTGTCTCGTCTCGAGACCATTGTTTCTAAGCATGAGTTGCATTTACAAGAATTGCCTAGGCAGTTATCCGTTGTTTCTCCGGGTAAATTCATGAATGCAAGCGCTATGGCCCCGGATGTTACTATCACGTTGGGCGATTACAAGTTTCTTTCTTCTCCAGTGGTCCTTGGTAACTCGGATATTGATCTTATTCTTGGTATGGATTGGCTTTCTAAGCACAAGGCTCAGCTTGATTGTGCTGCCAGGCAGATTCAATTGACTCATTCGTCTGAGGATGTAATTGTCTTTGCCGCTAATGACGATACCATCCGTCTGTTTTCTCTCAATGAGAAGGGTGAACTGGATGCCATCTCTCAAATTCCAGTCGTTTGCGAATATTAAGATGTCTTTCCAGAAGAGCTTCCAAGAATGCCTCCGCACCGGCCAGTTGAATTCGTTATCGATCTTGATCCAGGCACGGAACCTGTTTGCAAACGTCCCTACAAGCTTGGACCTAAAGAGTTGAAGGAGCTGAAGAAGCAACTTGATATTCAAGAGAGAATGGGTCTCATCCGACCTAGTTCTTCTCCGTGGGGTTATGGAGTTCTTTTTGTGAAGAAGAAGGATGGAACAGACCGACTTTGTGTTGACTACCGTCCATAGAACAAGAAGACTATAAAGAACAAGTACCCACTTCCCAACATCAACGAGCTGTTTGAACAACTCAAAGGTGCTCAAGTATTCTCCAAGCTTGATGTCCGTATGGGCTATCACCAGATTAGAATTCGTGAGCAAGATATTCCCAAGACGGCGTTCAGAACAAGCTATGGTTCATATGAATACACTGCCATGTCTTTTAGCCTCGTCAACGCTCCGCCGACTTTCTCTCGCATGATGAACTTCATCTTCAACGCCTACACAAATGACTTTGTCTTGGTCTACCTCAATGACATTTTGGTCTTTTCGAAGAACAAGGAAGATCATGCCAAGCACTTGCATTTGGTGCTCGATAAGCTCAGAGAACATCAGTTCTACGCCAAGTTCTCAAAGTGCGAGTTTTGGCTCGATGAGGTTCTCTATCTTGGGCATATCATCTCTGCCAAGGGCATAGCGGTGAATCCTGAGAAGGTGTCTGCAATTGTGAATTGGGAACCACCTCAGAACGTGAAGCAACTCCGCAGCTTCCTTGGTCTCGCAAGCTATTGTCGAAGGTTCGTCGAGAACTTCTCAAAGATCACGAAGCCTCTTTCAAACCTTCTCCAGAAACACGTCAAGTACGTTTGGTCTCCTGAATGTGACATCGCTTTCAACACCCTGAAAGAGAAATTAGTCACTGCTCCAGTTCTGACTCCTCCTAATGAATCCAAACCGTTCGAGGTCTTCTGCGATGCCTCTCTTCAAGGTCTTGGTGCAGTGTTGATGCAGGAGAAGAAAGTTGTGGCCTATACTTCTCGCCAGTTGAAGCCCAACGAGAAGAACTACCCCACTCATGACCTCGAGTTGGCGGCAGTTGTGCATGCTCTTTTGACTTGGAGACATCTCTTATTGGGAAGAAAAGTGGACATCTTCATTGACCACAAGAGTCTCAAGTACATCTTCACTCAGCCTAATATCAACCTCAGGCAGACTCGTTGGGTCGAAATGATTCAAGAGTATAATCCGAGCATCGAATATACTGCAGGCAAGGCCAATGTGATTGCTGACGCATTGAGCAGGAAGGCTTACTACAACAGTTTGATTCTCAATCCTTACCAACCCAAGCTTTGTGAAGCTTTTCGCAAACTCAATCTGCAAGTTGTTCCTCAAGGTTTCCTCACCAACCTTCAAGTCTCTCCTACTTTGGAAGATCAGATTCGCGAGGCTCAACTTCTTGATGCTATGGTGAAGAAGGTGAAGATTGGGATTGCCAAGAGTCAACCCAAGTACAAGGGTTATCTCCTTGATGACAAGGATACTCTCTTCTTCAAGGATCGCATTGTTGTGCCTAAAGGTAACCTTCGTAAAGTCATTATGAACGAGGCTCACAATTCTCTCCTCTCTATCCACCCTGGGAGTACGAAGATGTACCAGGACCTCAAGCAGGCTTATTGGTGGACTCGAATGAAGCGTGAGATTGCTCAGTTCGTGAATGAATGTGATGTCTGTAGAAGAGTGAAGGCAGAACACCAACGACCAGCTGGTCTCCTCCAACCTCTTTCCATTCCAGAATGGAAGTTTGACCACATTGAGATGGACTTCGGGACAGGATTTCCAAAGTCCAAGCGTGGCAATGATGCTATATTCGTTGTCATCGACAAACTCACTAAAGTGGCTCATTTCCTGCCTATCAAAGAGTCTATCACTGCAGCTCAATTGGCGGAGCTGTATACCTCTCGGATTTTCTCCCTGCACGGCATTCCGCAGTTGATCTCTTCAGACCGTGGCAGCATCTTTACCTCCAAGTTTTGGGATTCTTTTCAGAAGGCCATGGGCACCAACATCTGTTTCAGCAGAGCTTTTCATCCTCAAACTAGCGGTCAAGTCGAGCATGCCAATCAGATTCTCGAAGATATGCTTAGGGCTTGCGTTATCTCCTTTGGTATGAAGTGGGAAGATTGTCTTCCATATGTCGAATTCTCCTACAACAACAGTTTCCAAGCAAGTTCGGGCAAGACCCCAATTGAAATTCTCTATGGCAGGAAGTGCCGTACTCCTCTTAACTAGTCAGAGACCGGTGAGCGTCAACTTCTTGGAAATGACTTGATCACAGAGGCAGAAGAGATGTGCAAAGTCATTCATGATAACCTCAAAGCAGCGCAATTGCGCCAGAAGAGCCACTATGATAGTAAGCATCGTGATTTGGCTTTCGAGATCAGAGACCATGTTTACCTCCGCGTCTCTCCAATGAAAGGTACTCGTCGCTTCGGTATCAAAGGGAAGCTTTCCCCTAGATACGTGGGTCCTTTCAAGATCGTCAGCAAGAGAGGCGATCTCGCCTATCAACTCGACCTTCCTTCAAACTTTGCAAGTGTGCACGACGTGTTCCATGTCTCTCAGCTCCGCAAGTGCTTCAAGACCCCTGACCGCACCGTCAACTTTGAAGACATTGATCTCCAAGAAGACCTTTCTTATCGTGAGCACCCCGTTGCTATTCTTGAAGAAACTGAGCGCAAGACTCGCAATAAGTCAATCAAATTCCTCAAAGTCAAGTGGTCACACCATTCCGACCGTGAAGCCACCTGGGAATGCGAGGATCACCTCCGTTCTGAGTACCCGGCGTTTTTCCAGTCCTTATATGTACCTCCATTCTGAGATCCTTTCATATTGGTGGAGTGTTGTAACACCCCGGATGTAATTTACCTTATATGTATCTCGACTCTTGATGTTTCCAGCGCTAAGTTATTTTATTTTTCCTCGGGTTCGGGTTTTTGTCTCCGTGTGTTGTTGCCTTTGTCATGCATCTCATATCATGTCATCATGTGCATTGCATTTGCATACGTGTTCGTCTCATGCATCCGAGCTTTTTCCCCGTTGTCCGTTTTGCATTCCGGCGCTCCTATCTCCTCCGGTGCCCCTTTCTACCTCTTTTCGTGTGTGGGGGTTAAACATTTATGGATTGGACCGAGACTTGCCATGCGGCCTTGGTTTACTACCGGTAGACCGCCTGTGAAGTTTCGTGCCATTTGGACTTCGTTTGATCCTCCAACGGTTAACCGAGGGACCGAGAAAGCCTCGTTTGTGTTGCAGCCCAACACCCTTCCAATTTGGCCCAAAACCCACCAAAAACCTTTCCATCATCTAGAGCGTTCGATCATGATCGCGTGGCCAAAAACCGCACTCCATTTGAAGCTTCCTAGCTCCCTCTATGCCTATATATAGATCCCCTTCCAAAAATCCCGGGTCTCCTCTCCCCCCTAACCCTAAAATTTCTTTCACCGCCACCGGCATGTCCGCCTCCGCGCCGGACTCCACCCCGCGCCAATAGACGAGCGCCACATGGCGGCTCCTGTCCCCGCCGCCACCGAAGCCCGTCGGGCCCGAAGACGGCCCCTTGGCCCAAAGCGACGCCCACGCCTTCTCGCCATCTCCTCCACCCGCGCGCCGCCATCCTCTTCGGCGCCGGCGAGCGCCGCCCCTCGCCGGACCACCATGCTCGCCATTGCCGGCCGCCTCCGCCGCCACGATCGCTGCTCGCTCCGGCGACCACGCCGGCCTCCACCGCCCGCTCTGATCGGCCGTCGCCTCGCCCTCGCCTCCCCTCGCCCGGATCCGGACCCCGGCGAGCTCCTCCGGCCACTGCGAGGTCCGGCCACCTCGTCCCCACCGCGGCGCCATTCCCGTCGAAGCTCGTTGTGCATGCAAGCTACAGTGGATCCAGATTTGAGAAAATATCCCGCGGTTGACTTTTTACTCCCCGAAACCCTAGTTATTTTGCAAACTTTGGCATGTCGTATCTCTACATACGTAGCTCCGATTTGCGCGTGTAGGACACCAAAATGTTCATCTCAACGAGTACATCATTTCATCTCATTGCATCATTTTCATTTGAGCTCATCTTGATGCCTGAAATGCTGTTGGAAGAGGGCTATGTGATAAAATTGCCAGATCTGTTTCATCAAATAGATATTTGTAATTTTTGCCATGATTAATGTGTGCATGATATGCTCCTGAGCTCTACATGTGTTTTGTTATATGCTATGCCATCTTTACAGAGGGGCTTACCATGTATTTTTGTGATATGTGTGGTGATTAGCACAAGCTTGCAAAGTAGCGTACTCGGTAATGCTGATTTCAGGGACTTAGAATTTCACCAAGTCCTTGTCCTGATTTTGTCGGTAGGCCATATGTTCATGTTGTTTCCTAGTGATCCGTGCCTCTTTTGAGGATGATCAGTAAGGGTGTTTTGTTAACATTGTGGTGCTCTGTCCATCCTTTTCTTTTTTTGAATTTATGGAGCACCCTAGCTTGAGTCAATCGAGCTCTACTTTTGCTATTTCGTGAATCCTGGCAGATTGTTGACTTGTTAGCGATTTTGCCGAGGATGTTGCTATTGATCCGTGCATGCTATGTTGTTGTTCTTGCCATGTATAGCTCCTATTACATGTCTTCTTGATGGGTGTGTGCTTAGTTTGTCATGCCATGCTCTGTAGTGAGTGCATCGAGCTCGTAAACATGCCTACTCGTTAGCCGATTTGCATGCTCCAGTTTTTCACCAAGTCTGAGATCTGTTTATGTTTTTGCCATGTTGACATACTTGTAATTGTATTTTCTGATCCCTTTTAGCTCAAGGTCACTAAGGGACTTTTGTTAAGTGCTTTGAGTATCTTCATGTCATGCCTTGCTTTGCCATGTTAAGTTCCTGTAGCATATAGTTTTCATGCTCTAAAGTGTGCTTCCTGATGTTAAATTCCAAACTTGTGTTAATTTCACTAAGTCTGAAACCTGTTACCATTTGCATTTTTGCCATGCTTGTTTGAACTTGTTAATTGATGTTTTAGCCGTATCTCAGTGTTCATCTTTTGTTAAGCTTCATGAGTGCATGCCATGTTTGCATCATGTTGTTTGAGCATTGCACGTGGTTGATTGTGTTCCTTTCGCTTGTTTGTCTTGTTTGGGTAGATCCGGGAGATGAGTTCGCGAACGAGGAGCCCATTGAGTTTGCTTACGAGGATCAAGTCAACTCTGACAACTTTGCAGGCAAGATGATCATACCCTCGAAATCACTTCTATCTTTGCTCGCTAGATGCTCGCTCTTTTGCTATGCCTATGCTACGATACCTACCACTTTCTTATCATGCCTTCCAATTTGCCATGTCAAACCTCTAACCCACCATGTCCTAGCAAACCGTTGATTGGCTATGTTACCTCTTTGCTCAGCCCCTCTTATAGCGTTGCTAGTTGCAGGTGAAGATTGGAGACCGTTCCTTGTTGGAACTTTGTTTATTGTTGGGATATCACTATATTATCTTGTTATCTTAATGCATCTATATACTTGGTAAAGGGTGGAAGGCTCGGCCTTTTGCCTAGTGTTTTTTTCCACTCTTGCCGCCCTAGTTTCCATCATATCGGTGTTATGTTTCCAGATTTTGTGTTCCTTACGCGGTTGGGTTATAATGGGGACCCCTTGACAGTTCGCCTTGAATAAAACTCTTCCAGCAGATGGGAATTTGTTAATGTCCGGTTGTAGATAACATGAAACTTAACTTAATTAAAATGAATCAACCGCATGTGTAACCGTGATGGTCTCTTCTCGGCGGAGTTTGGGAAGTGAACACGGTGTTGGAGTAATGTTTGACGTAGGTTGTTCTAGGATCACTTCTTGATCATAGTTCTTCGTTCGTGCTTTGCTTTCTCTTCTCGCTCTCTTTTGCGAACAGGATAGCCACCATATATGCTAGTCGCTTGCTGCAGCTCCACATATTACCTTGCCTTACCTATAAGCTTAAATAGTCTTGATCGCGAGGGTGCGAGATTGCTGAGTCCCCGTGACTCACATATTACTTCCAAAACCAGATGCAGGGACCGATGATACCGTTCCAGATGATGCGCGTGAGCTCAAGTGGGAGTTCGATGAAGACTCTCGTCGTTACTATGTGTCTTTCCCGGATGATCAGTAGTGGTGCCCAGTTGGGACGATCGGGGACTGTGTCGCATGTGGGGGTTGATCTTTTATTTTGGTACCGTAGTCGGACCCTGAGTGTATTGGATGATTGTAATGTTATTCATGTATTTGTGTGACGTGGTGAGTGTAAGCCAACTATGTATCCTTTCCCCTTATATATATATTTACATGGGTTGTTGTGAATATTACCTTACTTGCGACATTGCTTTCAATGCGGTTATGCCTCTAAGTCGTTGTCGGTGTCAAAACCGGCGGATCTCGGGTAGGGGATCCCGAACTGTGCGTCTAGGAAGGATGGTAACAGGAGGCAAGGGACACGAAGTTTTACCCAGGTTCGGGCCCTCTCGATGGAGGTAAAACTTTACGTCCTACTTGATTAATATTGATGATATGGGTAGTACAAGAGTAGATCTACCACGAGATCGGAGAGGCTAAACCCTAGAAGCTAGCCTATGGTATGATTGTTGCTCTGTATGTTGTCCTACGGACTAAAACCCTCCGGTTTATATAGACATCGGAGAGGGTTAGGGTTACACAAAGTCGGTTACAATGGTAGGAGATCTGCATATCTGTATCGCCAAGCTTGCCTTCCACGCCAAGGAAAGTCCCTTCCGGACACGGGACAAAGTCTTCAATCTTGTATCTTCATAGTCCAGGAGTCCGGCTGAAGGTATAGTCCGGCCATCCAGACAACCCCTAATCCAGGACTCCCTCAGTAGCCCCTGAACCAGGCTTCAATGACGACGACTCCGGCATGCAGATTGTCTTCGGCATTGCAAGGCAGGTTCCTCCTCCAAGTACTTCATAGAAGATTTTGAACACAAAGATAGTGTGCGGCTCTGCAAAATAAGTTTCCACATATTGCCATAGAGAGAATAATATTTACACAAATCTAATCTGCTGATGTATTCCGTAGTGTGACACACCACGGCCAAGCCTTTATCCGAGTCGTTTCATTATCCCACCTCAGCGCGTCATGCGAGGTGGTTTCCTTGGCACGTCTTGTTAAAGCAGAGATCGTGTCCCCTTATTCCGGGATTCTCATCAATACGGGCGTGGGTAACCCAACCGCGCCATTGATTATGGCGCTTGGAGATAAGCAAGTTTTACCAGGCGGGTGGGGACACGTAGTTGCGTCCACCCATATAAGGGGATAAGGATCCACCTTTTCACCTACGCCTTCTTCCTCCTTTGCTTATCCATTCTCGCGCACTCGAGCTCCAGCGCCCAAGTCCGCACTCCCCACCTCAACCTTCTCCAGCCATGTCCGGAGCGGGAGGCAAGTGGATGGTCTCCTCCGTCATGGAGGGACACATCAAAAAACTGAGGAAGGCCGGATACTTGTCTAACGACATTGCATACCGGCTTCCCGAAAAGGGGCAGCTCATCCCCACCCCTAGGCCCCATGAGAGGGTGGTGTTCCTCCCCCATTTCCTCCACGGACTGGGCTTCCCTCTCCACCCATTTGTCCGGGGGCTCATGTTCTACTTTGGCCTGGATTTCCACGATCTGGCCCCGAACTTTGTCCTCAACATCTCGGTGTTTATCGTCGTGTGCGAGGCTTTCCTCCACATCCGCCCCCATTTCGGCCTATGGCTCAACACTTTCAATGTCAAGCCGAAGGTGGTGCGCGACAACCAGGCGGAGTGCGGAGGCGCCATGGTGGGCAAGATGGCCAACGTCCTATGGCTCGAGGGCTCCTTTGTGGAGACCCTGAAGGGGTGGCAATCGGGGTGGTTTTACATCACCGAGCCACGTGACCCCGAATGGGTCGCAACCCCCGAGTTTCGATCCGGACCCCCTACGCGGCTCACCTCCTGGAAGGAGACGGGCCTGTCGTGGGGTAAAAAAGGAGAGCTGCCGGACTCCAAACATGCGTCCAAACCCTGGTGGATAAGAAGCTCAAACTTGTCAATGTAGTCTAGGTTATGCTCATCCGCCTGATCCTCCCGTGTCAACAACGGGCTTTCAACCTGTGGGAGTTCGACCCGGTGCGGCACCAAACTCTGAGCAGGCTCTTCGCCATGACATACGAAGATGCCTGGAAGGTGCTTTTCAAGGGCGCCGAGGCCCCCGCATCCGCTACCGAGGATCGCGGATTCAGTACGCAGCGTCATGCTCTTGCGGTAAGCTGTTTTTTTTCTTTTACAGGGTATCAGTTTTTCATAGTTTGACTCCATGCGGGATCTAAGCTCCCTTACCTTTGACAGGATTGGCAGGTGACGTCCGGACAGATCAACTGTCCGGCTCCTTTGCCCGAAGGCCCAGCGGACGCTCGCTTGGCGAAGCTGCTGGTTCCGGCACCCTATGTGGTGCCGGAGAAGAAGGCCGCGAAAAAGGCCACGGGGACTCGAAAGAGTGCCCGGGGCCAGGAGGTGTCGGATCCATCATCCGACGGTTCCGAGGCGCATTCCTCCCGTGAAGACGAGGAGGAAGAAAAAGAGACCTCTCCCCCTCCAGCGGGAGGAGAGAAGAAAAGGAAGGTCGCCCTCTCTGGGGAGGCCGGAGGGTCCAAGAAGGGGAAAACCCTTCCACTGGACTACTCCACCGACGCCGACGACGGCGGAGAGGAGTGGCGGCCCAGGGCCAAGCCCCTGGCAAAATCGTAAGTATCCGGATACTAGAGTAATTCATAGTATTCGTTTATTGCACAATTTTCCCTTATGTCGAATATGTTTATGAAGCCCACCCAAAGACTAGCTCGACGCGTCGTCGAGCGGCTCACTGGACTCGTCGGATGTGAACTCGCTTCCGACGGCTTCCTCCCCCGCCCTATGGACGACACCGAAGTGTTGTCCCAACAGGTTCCAAGCCAGGAGGAGGTGGTCCTGGAGGCGCCGCAAGGCGACCTCCCGGACTCCAGGAGTAAAGGGGATGAAACCCCCTAGGGCTCCAAGTCCGGCCCTAGGCCGGACACCGCTCCGGAACTTCAAAGGTTCCAGAGTCCGGTGGGCGACCTCCTTCCAAGAGGAGCAGGCCCTCCGTGCCGGTGACCCCCGTCCAACCAGAGGCGCCGGACAATCTGTTGGAGGCACTCCAAGGCGCCTCCATCGACGAGGAGCACCGCACCATTATGAGTGCGGTGGTCCAGAAGGTTCAGTCCGCCAAGAGCGGACTGACTGAAGCTTGTACTAGCCTTTTAACAGGCTTTGAGGTAAGTAGAGAGTGTGTAAATAATATTACCGCGTAGACATTAGCCCCTGATGCTCTGTTTGGCGTTCGGGAAGAAAAGCCGAATAGAGGATCTAATAAAATTCGCAGGAGTCTAACAAAAAGGAGTCAATATGCATATGCAGGCTTCTCTGCTTGCGTCCACTGCATTGACTGCGGAAGTGGACACGCTAAAGCAGAACCTCGAGCGGTCCGAGCAAGAGCTCGGGCATGCCAAGAAGCAGCTCAAGGACAATGAATGTAAGAAATACCTTGTTTAAATATATATATATATATAAAGGTGCAATTGCAAAAAATGACAGGATTATCGTGGCTATTGTAGGGGCCACGTCTGAGGTGGCGACCCTTAAGCAAGCGCTGGTCGAGGCCGAGAAGAGGGCGGCCACGGAGCGCACCGAGCGGGAGAAGTATGAGGCCGAGGTTGGCAAGGTACGGCAAGAGCTCCACGCTATCATGGAAAAACATGAGAGTTTGGAGCTTGACTCAAAGACGCGAGCGTCCGAGCTCGCGGCGGCTATTGAAAATGCCAAGTCTGCCAGGGCCGAATCCCAGAAGACCCTCCAGGAGTTGGATGAGGTGAAGAAGATAGCGGCGGGTAAGGCATTCTTTATGCAAAGCAAACACATAAGCGTGAGTTACTTATTACTTACCCGAATCCGGAGCTCTCCAGGAGCGTTCGCAGATCTTCCCCGGAGTGTGTCTGATGCCGCTGCATTCTATCGAGCCGAGGAGGGTAGCTCGACAGAGAAGGTGTTCTGGTCTCAGTATGCTGAGGTCGGACACCCCGTGCCCCTGAGAGACCAGCTGAAGCAACTGGTCGAGCTCCACAAGGCGGCCGAACAGGCCATGAAGGGCCTCATAGTTCGGTTGTGCCCTGGAGAGGCTCTGCCTGGGAGCTATTTCGGGCTGGTGCGGCAGCTGGTGGAGGCCTGTCCAAGGCTCGAAGTCATCAAGCGCTCCGTCTGCATTGAAGGTGCCAGTATGGCCTTTGCCCGTGCTAAGGTGCACTGGGGCAAGCTGGATGCTGAGAAGCTTGTGAAGGACGGGCCACCGCCGGGGAAAGAGCATCGCAAGCCCGAGAATTATTATAAGGATGTTCTGAAGGGTGCCTGCCTTGTGGCGGATGAATGTTCTAGGGATGTAATTTTTGAGTGAAACTTGCTCGTTTTGTCCTGTGTGCTGAAAACTTATTCATATGCGCTAAGAAATGCTGTTGGAATTTAAAATATTACCTTCTGTGCGGCTGTTTATCAATTCTGAGAGATGGCAAGTCGTTGGCTTCTGCCCCCGTGCCGCTAGTGCTGGGGTGTTCGGGGATAAACCTGAGCACTCTTTTTCCCATGTTTGGGTCCTTCGAGGGGGGCGCTCAGCCCAACGAACAAGGCAATCGGAATATAATGCGTGAACACTCTCACTTAGCCATAGAATTCTATAATTTTAAATTTTGGCGAAGCCCCTGGTATTCGGAAGACCGAGTTCGGGGCGCTATCCACGCCTTGGCCGGACAGAGCCGGCTCCTCGCCCTTAGTGGCATAAGTCTTTAGGGACTCGAAAAACCTCTCGAACAACGACCAGCTCTCGCTTCATCATGACAGTCAGTTTTAGCTTTCTCCACTAAGGTGCTTGACCCAGCTCAACTGGGGCACAATTGCAGTGGTTCTCCTAGTGCTACCTTAGCCGATATAGCGGAACGTAAGGCACCAAAACATAGGAGCCGGGCAAACCCAACCATTGACCCAAGACATGATTCGGAGCCGATGCATATAATGCTATAAGTTCGGGGTGCCGCACTTGTTAAAGTGTTCGGACTTCTCACACTATATTGAGGGGTACTAAAGCCCCTGGCGTATTTAGGCCGTACCGAAGTGTACGGGTGCAATATGTCGTTTAGGAACATATATATATATATAAGAGTAATGCAAAATAGACAAAAAGATATGCACTGTTTATTAAAGAGGGCTGCGATCAAAGCAGAACGATACAAATAATGCGATAAGCAAAAGGTTGGACTATGTAACATGTTTGTTCCAGGGGCAAGCTGTGGAATAGTATGCAAAACAGGTATACTGCTTGTGATAGAGACCACCTGGGAGTTCCGTAATGCGGCGTGGCTTGTCTGCTTCCCTGGTTCTTGCATCGTTTGTGCGTCAATTGAACTGCCGAACAGGCCTTCCGAAGAGTGGAGTCCTGAAAATAAGAGAAAATTAAAAAATCGGCAGCCCCTGGTGCGGTTTAAGCCGTATTTCGGGCGTGCCGTGATGGTGCCCCTCCCCCTGTACCCATGGTATTTCTAGAGCGTAGTTATGCACGCGAAGTACTGGTGTTGCATTTTTGCGAGGGCTGGGGTTGGGGCCGCATTGCTAAGCCTGCTCGGATCGTGCCAGGCGGTCTTGTTGTAGGTTACTCCGGGCGCGCTTGACGGTGTCCGGTCGCTTAATGGTCGGACTAGAGAACTACCTGGAGAGGCTGCTTTGTACTTCCGCTGCAAGGGCCGCCGTGTGCTCCTGTGTTCGGAGGGAGCGTTCGGTGTTTCCATTGACCGTAATTACTCCTTGAGGGCCTGGCATCTTGAGCTTAAGGTATGCATAGTGCGGTACCGCATTGAACTTGGAGAACGCGGTTCGCCCGAGCAGTGCGTGATAGCCACTGCGGAATGGGACTATGTCGAAGATTAACTCCTCGCTTCGGAAATTATCCGGAGATCCGAAGACCAGTTCAAGTGTGACTGAGCCTGTACAGTTGGCCTCTACACCTGGTATTACGCCTTTAAAGGTCGTTTTGGTGGGCTTAATCCTCGAGGGATCTATGCCCATTTTCCGCACTGTATCCTGGTAAAGCAGGTTCAGGCTACTGCCGCCGTCCATAAGGACTCTAGTGAGATGAAATCCGTCAATAATTGGGTCGAGAACCAATGCGGCGAATCCGCCATGACGGATGCTAGTGGGATGGTCCCTTCGATCAAAGGTGATCGGGCAGGAGGACCATGGGTTGAACTTTGGGGCGACTGGCTCTACCGCGTATACGTCCCTTAACGTGCGCTTCCGCTCCCTTTGGGGGACGTGGGTTGCGTATTACATGTTCACCGTCCGCACTTGTGGGGGAAAACCCTTATGTCCACAGTTGTTCGGTGGCCGGGCCTCCTCGTCGTCATCGCTATGCAGCCCTTTTCTTCATTTTCGGCGTTTAACTTGCCTGCCTGCTTGAACACCCAACAATTCCTGTTGGTGTGATTGGCGGGCTTTTCAGGGGTGCCATGCATCTGGCACAAGCGGTCGAGTATTTGGTCCAAACTGGACGGGCCCCTAGGATTCCTTTTGAATGGCTTTTTCCGCTGACCGGATTTAGAGCCTCTGAATCCGGCATTAACTGCCGTATCCTCAGCATTGTCGCCGTTAATGCGGCGCTTCTGCTTGTTGCGCCGCGACCTGCCACTACTGTCCCTGGTATCCGAATTACTAGGGTTCTTGGTCATATTGTTGCTACGAGCAAGCCAGCTGTCTTCTCCCGCGCAAAAGCGGGTCATGAGTGTCATGAGTGCTGCCATAGACTCCGGCTTTTCGTGTCCAAGGTGCCGGGCAAGCCACTCGTCACGGATATTGTGCTTGAAGGCTGCTAGGGCCTCAGCGTCCGGACAGTCGACTATTTGATTTTTCTTTGTTAGGAACCGTGTCCAGAATTGCTTGGCCGATTCCTCTGGCTGCTGAATTACGTGACTTAGGTCATCGGCGTCTGGGGGTCGCACATAAGTTCCCTAGAAATTGTCGAGGAATGCGGCTTCCAGGTCCTCCCAACAACTGTTTGATCTTGTTGGCAAGATGTTAAGCCAATGCCGAGCTGGTCCTTTAAGCTTGAGTGGGAGGTATTTGATGGCGTGGAAATCATCGCCGCGAGCCATGTGGATATGAAGGAGATAATCCTCGATCCATACCGCAGGATCTGTTGTGCCATCATATGATTCGATATTTACGGGTTTGAAACCCTCGGGGATTTGATGATCTATTATTTCGTCTGTGAAGCATAGTGGGTGTGCGGCGCCTCTGTATTGGGCTATATCACGACATAGCTCCAATGAGCTTTGTCTACTATGTTCGGCCCTGCCCAATTTGTGGCCTGCGTGACAGTTACCGTCTCGAGCCGTGGGGCGCCCACGCAATCCGTAGATCGATCTTGTTTGTCATGCCTTGTCCTCCAACATATCTCATAAGTCCGACGCATATTCCCGTGCCTTGGTACGGGGTGCGTCTTGAATGGAGGGCCGAGAGGCCTCTTTGTCGCGGCCACGAGGTGGCCGGTCGGCCGCATCAAGTGCTTCCTCCTCTAATCGGGGTAGCAACCTGCGCTTTGGGTAGCTCTTGGAGGGGCGTTCGAGTTTATGCTCTTCGGCCGCGAGGACTTCAGTCTATCTATCGACTAGCAAATCTTGATCAGCTCTAAGCTGTTCCTGCTTTTTCTTGAGGCTTCTTGCCGTGGCCATAAGCCTGCGTTGAAAACGCTCTTGCTCGACGGGATCCTCTGGCATGAAGAATTCGTCGTCGTCGAGGCTTGCCTCGTCTTCGGAGGGAGGCATATAATTATCGTCCTCGACCTCTCTGTCTGCCGCTCTCTCATGAGGGCTGGTTTCTCCATCCTCCT
This sequence comes from Triticum urartu, assembly GCF_003073215.2. NCBI lineage: Eukaryota > Viridiplantae > Streptophyta > Magnoliopsida > Poales > Poaceae > Triticum > Triticum urartu. The sequence continues at coordinate 322,611,721 of NC_053022.1, forward strand.
GTGCTAAATCTTGCTGGAGGGGGTTTTCTTCGGCACTTTCTGGAGTATTATTATGTCCCGTGCTGGAATCACCGTATTTGTTTTGGCGGGATTTTGAGCGGCGCTGCTGACACCGGCGCTTAGGCTGTTTCTTGGAGGGGTCATCCTCCGCTGTTCCATCGCCATCTCCTTCTTTTGGGGTGTCTACCATGTATATGTCATATGATGAGGTGGCTTTCCAGGGCCTGATAGGCGCTGGTTCTTCATCATCTCCTTCATCGGCGTCCATACCGTCGATGTCTTCGGAGTCGAAGTCGAGCATGTCGGGTAAGTCGTCGACAGTGGCGACAAAGTGGGTGGTGGGTCGGCTTTGAATTTCTTCATTGTCCGAATCCCAACCTTGCTGACCGTAGTCCGGCCAGGGCTCTCCTGATAAAGAGAGAGAATTCAGTGTCTTCAGAATATCGCCGGAAGGCGAGTGCTGAAAGATGTCCACGGCAGTAAACTCCATGATCGGCGCCCAATCGGATTCGATCAGCAGGGGCGCGGAGGGTTCGGAGTCCGGAGAGGAGTCCGGCTCCTTGGAGTGACGAGTCTCGCAGAGTGCGGGGCTGGTGTTTGGCTCGATCGCCGTTGGGATCGCAGCCCCCGAGGCGGCGTCCAACCACCCATCCTCGATCAGCGCAGTTGGCTCCGAATTAAGGGTCGTAGCTGATGCGGGTGCGGCCTCCAGGGCACTGTTTGGCAGCAGAGCTGGATCATGCTCGTCGTGACAGTGCGGCGCGCTCGGCAGTGGCTCGAATCCGTTGAAGATCAAGTCCCCGCGGATGTCAGCCGTGTAGTTTAAACTTCCAAATCTGACCTGACGGCCAGGGGCATAGCTTTCGATCTGCTCCAGACGGCCAAGTGAATTGGCCCGCAGTGCGAAGACGCCGAAGACGAAGATCTGTCCGGGGAGGAAGGTCTCACCCTGGATTGCATCGCCATTGATGATCATAGGAGCCATCAAGCCTGACGGCGACGACACAAAGGAACTTTCAGCGAGAGCACCAATGTCGGTGTCAAAACCGGCGGATCTCGGGTAGGGGGTCCCGAACTGTGCGTCTAGGCCGGATGGTAACAGGAGGCAAGGGACACGAAGTTTTACCCAGGTTCGGGCCCTCTCGATGGAGGTAAAACCCTACGTCCTTCTTGATTAATATTGATGATATGGTTAGTACAAGAGTAGATCTACCACGATATCGGAGAGGCTAAACCCTAGAAGCTAGCCTATGGTATGATTGTTGTTCTGTATGTTGTCCTACGGACTAAAACCCTCCGGTTTATATAGACATCGGAGAGGGTTAGGGTTACACAAAGTCGGTTACGATCGTAGGAGATCTGCATATCTGTATCGCCAAGCTTGCCTTCCACGCCAAGGAAAGTCCCTTTCGGACACAGGATGAACTCTTCAATCTTGTATCTTCATAGTCCAGGAGTCCGGCTGAAGGTATAGTCCGGCCATCCGGACACCCCCTAATCCAGGACTCCCTCGGTCATGCTTCGACACGTAGGAGATAGCCGCATCGAGGGCGTTACAAGTCCGAGGTGGCCTGGAATATATTGGCGTGTGCATCCTCGATCTTGGCGTGGATGGCCTCGACCCGGGCCAAGGCGACATCGGCGGCACGGACGGCAGCTCGAGCGCTCTCGGCGTTTGCAGCCACCGTCATAGCAGCAGCTGTAGCCGTCTCGGCTGCCGCAGCTACCCTGTCGGCTGCCGCAGACGCCCTCTCGGCAGAAGCGGTCGTGCTCAATGCGGACGCGGCAGCACTCTCGGTGTAGGCGGCAGCGCTCTCGGCGTAGGCGGCGACGCTCGGGGGGACGCGGCCATCGTACGGGCCTTCACGAAGTGTTTCCACGACATCATCTTTACAAGAAGGGGGTGCGGGAATGGGGATCGGGATTCGTGGATTTGGGGGTTGCCGACACTAGAGCAGATGAGCCGGCGAAGTTTAAGGAGGGAGACTTAAATAGACCCAGATATTTTCATCGCAAAAGGTTCCAAGAAAACAACTGTGTGTGATGTTCTAGATATTTTTTATTAGCTATGAAAGACGAATTTGGAATAAAGTGCCAATGGATGGTGTTTTAAATGAACGAGAAATTTTGTAGTACTAATACAACTGTCATGTCAAATTTTGGAAAATTTCAGGGGTCATTTGACTTTCTAAGGCATTTAAGTGATTTTCTAGCCATTTAATGACCGTAATTGAAATTTGAACTACATGTACATGCAACAGCTAACCATAACTGTTTGAAAACTCATATTTCGTGTACTTGTGTACGATTTAATTCCATGTGCAGTAAATTGGAAGGAATTTTCAAACATATTGGTCTAACGGCTATGACACAATTAAGCATGGAGTGACATGGCATTTTAATTCCAATTTTTTTTAAAAAAATCAGAAACACATGAAACTTTGGTTGATGTAATGTCATGCCACCAAGATGATGTGGTAAAAAAATTGGCATGATTGACCAAAGTTTGGACACACACCCCTCACAAACCGGAGCAACTCACTAGAAGGCTCGTGGTTCCGAGAGGGAACAATGCATGTTTGATGACAAACGGGAGATAGCTTCCTCTTACGGCCTTCAAATTTTTTTATACGTCTAACGTGCACTACTACAACTGTAATGTGAATTTCTTGAAAATTCTAGGCGTCATTTGTGAAGGAAATATGCCCTAGAGGCAATAATAAAGTTATTATTTATTTCCTTATTTCATGATAAATGTTTATTATTCATGCTAGAATTGTATTAACCGGAAACATAATACATGTGTGAACACATAGACAAACAAAGTGTCACTAGTATGCCTCTACTTGACTAGCTCGTTAATCGAAGATGGTTATGTTTCCTAACCATAGACATGTGTTGTCATTTGATTAACGGGATCACATCATTAGGAGAATGATGTGATTGACATGACCCATTCCGTTAGCTTAGCACTCGATCGTTTAGTATGTTGCTATCGCTTTCTTCATGACTTATACATGTTCCTATGACTATGAGATTATGCAACTGCCGTTTACCGGAGGAACACTTTATGTGCTACCAAACGTCACAACGTAACTGGGTGATTATAAAGGAGCTCTATAGGTGTCTCCAAAGGTACATGTTGGGTTGGCGTATTTCGAGATTAGGATTTGTCACTCCGATTGTCGGAGAGGTATCTCTGGGCCCTCTCGGTAATGCACATCACCTAAGCCTTGCAACTAATGAGTTAGTTGCGAGATGATGTATTATGAAACGAGTAAAGAGACTTGCCGGTAACGAGATTGAAATAGGTATTGAGATACCGACGATCGAATCTCGGGCAAGTAACATACCGATGACAAAGGGAACAACGTATGTTGTTATGCGGTCTGACCGATAAAGATCTTCGTAGAATATGTAGGAGCCAATATGAGCATCTAGGTTCCGCTATTGGTTATTGACCGGAGACGTGTCTCGGTCATGTCTACATTGTTCTCGAACCCGTAGGGTCCGCACGCTTAAGGTTTCGATGACAGTTATATTATGAGTTTATGAGTTTTGACGTACCGAAGTTAGTTCGGAGTCTCGGATGTAATCACGGACATGACGAGGAGTCTCGAAATGGTCGAGACATAAAGATTGATATATTGGACGGCTATATTTGGACACCGGAAGTGTTTCGGGTGATTTCGGAGAAAACCGGAGAGCCGGAGGGTTACCGAAACCCCCCCGGGAGAAGTAATGGGCCATATGGGCCTTAGTGGAGAGAGAGAGGGGCAGCCAAAGGTGGGCCGCGTGCCTCCTCCCCCTGGTCCGAATTGGACTAGGAGAGGGGCGGCGGCGCCCCCCTTTCCTTCTCCCTCCCCACTTCTTTCCCCCTCCTAGTAGGAGTCCTACTCCTACTAGGAGGAGGACTCCTCCTTGGCGCGCCATAGGGGCCGGCTGGCCTCCTCCCCTTGATCCTTTATATACGGGGGCAGGGGGCACCCCTAGACACACAAGTTGATCCACGTGATCGTTTTCTTAGCCGTGTGTGGTGCCCCCTTCCACCATAATCCTCGATAATATTGTAGCGGTGCTTAGGCGAAGCCCTGCGACGGTAGAACATCAAGATCATCACCACGCCGTCGTGCTGACGGAACTCTTCCCTGACACTTTGCTAGATCGGAGTCCGGGGATCGTCATCGAGCTGAACGTGTGCTAAAACTCAGAGGTGCCGTAGTTTCGGTGCTTGATCGGTCGTGCCGTGAAGACGTGCGACTACATCAACCGCGTTGTGCTAACGCTTCCGCTGTCGGTCTACAAGGGTACGTAGATCACACTCTCCCCTCTCGTTGCTATGCATCACCATGATCTTGCGTGTGCATAGGAATTTTTTTGAAATTACTACGTTCCCCAACAATTTGACCTTTTGAAGACATTTAAGTGATTTTCTAGCCATTTAATGACCATAATTCAAATTTGCATGCAACGCGTAACCTAAATGGTTTGAAAAATCATATTTGTGTACTTGTGTGCGAGTTAATTCCATGTGCAGTAAACTAGAAGGAATTTTCAAACATATTTGTATCACGACATGGACACATCTGCATGAATACATATGCATGGAGTGGTCTAGCATTTTAATTAAAAAAATCAGAAACACATGAAACCTTGGTTGCTATAATGTCATGCCACCAAGATGATGTGGTAAAGAAATTGGCATGTTTGACGAAAGTTTGGACACACACCCCTCACAAACCAGAGCAACTCGCTAGAAGGTTCGTTGTTTCGAGAGGGAACAATGCATGTTTGGTGACGAACGGGAGATAGCTTCCTCTTATGGCCTTCAAATTTTTTATACGTCTAACGTGCACTACTACAATTGTAATGTGAAACTTTTGAAAATTCTAGGGGTCATTTGACATTTTAAAGTCATTTAAGTGATTTTCTAACCATTTAATGACCGTAATTCAAATTTGAACTACATCTACATGCAACGCCTAACCAAAACGTTTTGAAAAAGCATATATGTGTACTTGTGTGCGAGTTAATGCCATGCGCAGTAAATTAGAAGAAATTTTCAAACATATTGGTCTCACGACATGGAAACATGCATACGTATGCATGGACTGACCTGGCATTTTTATTCAAAAAATAGAAAAATGATGAGAAACACATGAAACCATGGTTGATGTAATGTCATGCCACCAAGATGATGTGTTAAAGAAATTGGCATGTTTGACGAACGTTTGGACACGCACCCCTCACAAACCGGAGCAACTCGCTAGAAGGTTCGTGGTTCCGAGAGGGAACAATGCATGTTTGATGACGAACGGGAGATAGCTTCCTCTTACGTCCTTCAATTTTTCCTACGTTTAACGTGCACTAATACAACTGTCAAGTGAAAATTTGGTAAATTTCAGGGGTCATTTGACCTTTTAAAGACATTTAAGTGATTTTCTAACCATTTAATGGCCGTAGTTCAAATTTGAATTACATCTACATGCAACGCCTGACCATAACGGTTTGAAAAATCATATTTTTGTGTACTTGTGTGCGAGTTAATTCCATGTGCAGTAAATTCAAATGAATTTTCAAACATATTGGTGTCAAGGCATGGGCACATGCATGGAGTGCATGCCATGGCATTTTAATTCCAAAAAATTAAGAAATGATTAGAAAAACATGAAACCTTGCTTGATTTAATGTCATGCCACCAAGATGATGTGGTCAATAAATTGGCATGTTTGACGAAAGTTTGGAAACACACCCCTCACAAACCGGAGCAACTCGCTAGAAGGTTCATGGTTCCAAGAGGGAACAATGCATGTTTGATGACGAACGAGAGATAGCTTCCTCTTACAGCCTTGAAATTTTTTCAACGTCTAACGTGCAGTACTACAACTATAATGTGAAATTTTGGAAACTTTTAGGGGTCATTTGACCTTTCAAAGACATTTAAGTGATTTTCTAACCATTTAATGACCGTAATTCAAATTTGAACTACATCTACATGCAATGCCTAACCAAAACGGTTTGAAAAATCATATATGTGTACTTGTGTGCGAGTTAATTCCATGTGCAGTAAATTAGAAGGATTTTCAAACATATTGGTCTGACGACATGGACACATGCATATGTATGCATGGAGTGACATGTCATTTTAATTCAAAAACAAATAGAAAAATGATCAGAAACACATGAAACATTGGTTGATGTAATGTCATGCCACCAAGATGATGTGGTAAAGAAATTGACATGTTTGACAAAGGTTTGGACACACACGCCTCACAAACCAGAGCAACTCGCTAGAAGGTTCGTGGTTCCGAGAGGGAACAATGCATGTTTGATGACGAACATGAGATAGCTTCCTCTTACGGGCTTCAATATTTTTCCTACGTTTAACGTGCACAAATACAACTGACATGTGAAAAATTGGTAAATTTCAGGGGTCATTTCACCTTCTAAAGATATTCAAGTGATTTTCTAACCATTTAATGACCGTAATTCAAATTTGAACTAGATCTACATGCAACACCTAACCAAAATAGTTTGAAAATCATATTTTTGTGTACTTGTGTGCGAGTTAATTCCATGTGCAGTAATTTCGAATGAATTTTCAAACATATTGGTGTCAAGGCATGGGCACATGCATGGAGTGCATGCCATGGCATTTTAATTCTGAAAAATTAAAAAATGACCAGAAAAACAAGAAACCTTGCTTGATTTGATGTCATGCCACCAAGATGATGTGGTAACAAAATTGGCCTGTTTGACGAAAGTTCGGACACACACCCCACACAAATAGGAGCAACTCACTAGAAGGTTCGTGGTTCCGAGAGGGAACAATGCATGTTTGCTGACGAACGGGAGATAGCTTCCACTTATGGCCTTGAAATTTTTTCCTACATTTAACATGCACTAATACAACTGTCATGTGAAAATTTGGAAATTTTCAGGGGTCATTTGACCTTTTAAAGACATTTAAGTGATTTTCTAACCATTTAATGACCGTAATTCAAATTTGAACTACATCTACATGCAGCGCCTAACCTAAACGGTTTGAAAAATCATATTTTGTGTACTTGTGTGCGAGTTAAAAAATCATCACATGATGTAAATATCTAGTGTTCAAAAAAAGAAAATGTAAAGATCTGGCAAGACAACCGGCCCCCACACAATTGGCACTCTATCTCGCGGCTCGAGGTTTGGTAGGTGATTGGCGGGGATAATTAATCAGACACGGTTATGTATTGGAAACCGTCAGCTATTATGTTCACACATGGATTTGCTGCGGGAATTGTGTGTAATTCAAACTTCAGTACTCGTAAATTCCGGCGACTGGCGTGTGTACTGTCCCCGTCGATCTAGATTCCGGCCGCCAATAAATAATACCTTGCTCACATCGACCCACCTGCATTCTCATCTACATCCTCCCCTCGCTCGCCCTCTCTCTCTCTCTCTCTCAAATCTCTGCCATGGCGCCGCCGGTCTGCCCACGCACCGACGAGGATTCGCCGCCCCCCGAGGACGCTCACTCGATTAGCAGTGACGAGGACCCCTATGCGCCGCCCTGACGAGGTTGTGCCTGACCCCCCAACTTTGGATTGGTTTTGGGACCAGTACAATCTTTGTCTATGGAAGTCGCTGCTGCCGGCTGAGAAAGCCAGGCAAGTGGCGTTCAAGAAGGAGATGGCAGAGGAGGAAGCCAAGTACTAGGCAGCCTATGAAGCTCGTGATGCCACCTAGAAAAAGGAGGTGGTGGAGGTTTGCGGGCGGGCGCGTCATCGTGCCGTGGAGATGTACGAAGACGGGTACTTCGCGAGGAAGGTCATAGGCATTGGGCGCCTCGTCGCTGCGTGGAGGTGGGCCGATAAGCTCCAGCGTGCCACCGACGAGGAGCTCCAATGGGCGCCCAACGAAATGGCAAGATCGGTCGCGCGCGTCCGCCAGCAAAAGGCAAATCGGTACGTCAAGCGCTGCGAGGCGGAGGAGTCGGAGTACTGCCTCCGCACTGGAAAGACGCCACGCACCAGGGAGCTACTGGCGAGGGGTGCCAGAATACTGGCCCCATGAGGGATTATTAGTTTTAGTATTGTTCATTTTCAATTTTATGCATTGTACCTAGTAGTTAAGTATCATCACGTATATGTGATGATATTTCATACTCCCTCTGGTCCTTTTTAGTTCGCATATAAGATTTGACTGAAGTCAAGCCTCACAAAGTTTGACCAACTTTATAAAAAAAGTGCCAACATTCACAACCTCAAATCAATATCACTAGATGTGTCATGATTTAAAGTTTCATATTATATAACTTTAGCATGGCAGATGTTGATATTTTTTCATATAAATATGGTCAAACTTTGTGAAGTTTGACTTCAGAAAATTCTAATATGCAGAGTAAAAAGGACCGGAGGGAGTATATATATATATTTTGTGATGATCTAATGAACAATTAATATATATATATATATTATGAATTCCATTTTCTATCTGTTTTTGTATACTAATTTGAATCTAGCTATTATCATCCACATATACAGAATGGAAAGCGTATACACACACATTGAAACAGAAAATATAACAATGGAAAATAGAGTACACACATTGAAACAGAGCAATACTATGATTTCTGTGAATACAAAGCTATCCACGTCGAAACAACTTTTCAAAATAAAACGCGTCCATGAGACCATGACCAGGAGCCCTTGCCTAGGGTAGCTCTTGGCTCTGCCTGAACTCATGCAGGCGTTCGTCCAAGCGGTCGACACACTCGCGGTACATCTGGAGCGCGATCTCGAGCTCCAAGTTGGCTATTTCATCGGTGATCACCAGCTCGAGGATGCGATAGCCATGTTCCTCTACTGTGCCTAGGTGGAAACCTGGGCCAAGGAGGCGGTCGAGCCTACGGACCAGCGCGTTGGCATGCAGCGGGCCGCGGACAAGGTGAACGGCGGCCACCATGCGAATGGTGCGACGGGAGTCCGGTCCAAGTACGACATGGCCAACATCTGGTGCAAGTACGGCGCCGAGGGCCTCTGCCCACTCCTGGCGAGGAATGGGGGTACTGACGGGACGTATACCCAGCTCCAACACCGTGTCGACAGCAGGCAAGCGCTGATGGATCCACTCTTGTTGTGCGGCGCGCCACGCCTCTCGCTCTGCGGCGCTCCAACGGTCTCGCCGTGCGGCGAGCCACAGCCTATCGGCGCGGACGCGCCTAGCTTGCTTTGTGGTGCGCCATCGATCATGTTGTGCGGCGAGCTACAGCCTGTCGGTGCTAACATGCCTATCTTGATCCACGGCGTTTAAGCGCCATGCGCCAAAGGTCTGCTCAACCCTGGCGATGACGCACATCACAGCGTCGTCCATCGCGTTGCCGGGGAGCGCCTCGGCCTCGACGGGCCGTGGCGCCTGCTTGTTTTCCTCGTCGATTAGGTTGATGGCAGAGGCGGTGCTTTGGTGGGTTGGCATGCTTGCAAAAGGTGGATGTGCTACAGGCTACGCTTGTCGCCTCCGTGCGTCGCGCGACCCCTATGCGCAATATAGCAGGGTGGCGGGAAACAGGTGAGGAAATGGCGGGAAACGGTGGCGTGTACATAAAATGCCATCAATTAATGGAAACTTAGCATCGAGCTAGCACAAGAAGTAGATGATGATCAGATGAATGCGGACCACACTAGGGATCCCGTCGGTGATGAATTCAACAATCCCAAACGGTTGAATACTAGCAAGCGTTTGCCCACAACACACACGGCCTATTCCATCACAAATAGGTCGGATGGATCAACTGTATGCCACGTATCGCACATTGTAAAAAAAAGTAATGCGGTAGACCTTATTAAACATGTGTTAAAAAATAAAATAAAAAATAAAAACCAAAAAACAAGGACCTCGGGGTTAAATTAGCTGAGGGAATTTAACATCGACAAAATTTCCCATCCGATGGGTGCTCCAGCCTGAGCACACTTAACTTGATAGTTTTCTTACATGGCTACTGGTGGAACGGCCAGTCCTTGCTGATAGGAATGCCTCTTCGCATCCTTATGGCGTGTCCGGATGGCTGCCCGTCCCACTATGCCCAATAGATGTTGTGTAGACAGAGCATATCACATACGTCTTATTAGAAGCCATCGTCTGCGTTATTATCGGTCTTCGCACACATTTCTGATTACAGACCTTTTTGCCGTGTATCACACACATCTTGTTATATTGAACCATTTCTGTTCTCTTGCCTAATCACAAATAGTTCATCCGAGTGAACCGTATGGTGTACATCGCACACACCTTGATCGGGCTGTCCGTTTCTTTTGTGTTGCCTAATCACAAACAGTTCATCCGAGTGAACTGTATGCTGTACATCACACACACCTTCATCCGGCTGCCCGTTTCTTTTGTTACTTCTCATCGCAAACAGTTAATTGAACTGAACCGTATGCCCTTTATTGTACACGCAACTAAAACCTGAACCGTGTTTGATACATCCGTCATCGCAAACATTCTATACATTTCTGACGGTTTTCCTACACCACTGTTTGCGATCATTGCATCACACACAGTTTCTCGAAGTGTCTCTGATCGTAGTGTCACGTTAGCAGCATCCTGCAGTAGTGGTACCCGACTCCAAGCCTGCTACAATATCTACGATCTCAGTTTCCTAACTTCGAGGTGGGGTGGGGATGGTCATCCCACGCATGCACTCAAACTTTATTTTGTCTAGTGTGGGACACACACACACACACACACATATATATATACATCTATAACTATACACCTATATAGTGTGCGAATAACTTTGAAAGTTGCTCATTGGATGAAGCCAATCCGATGGTACAGAGATGGCAAATCCGAGCACTACTGGCCGTTGGATATCATCTACATTCCACCAGATTCTGCCACATGTACAATCTAGAAGACTCCATGGTTGAACTTAAGCATAATGCACAAACCTCAAAACACAAGCACTTCTCCTTTGTTCTCTAGAATCTTCCATATCTTAATTGCCCAAACCTTTTTTCTAAATGAATTGTCATTTTTTGTTTTTACCTTTACAATGCACAATTCCATGAATCTTAAAATAGTTTTTTTATAAAACTAATTTATTTTGGATGAGATGAACTATAAGAATTAAACGAACATTTATATCATGCATATCTAGGAGAAGAGGCGGGAAACCGATGAGAGGAGTGGCGAGAAACGGTAGCCTGTTTTGAATGAAAACCTAGTTGAGAAGGAAGCGTGAGCTACACGATGCATGTGCACAGTCCTTACCCATGTACTGCATGTGCTGTCGAAAGGGCTCGAGGTTGTCATTCGATCTGGGAGCATCCAACGGTGCACACGTACGATCTGTGGGGTTTGGGTTCTGGCCAGTCATAACGCATGACTCAGATCGCGCGCGCTGCATGGGGGGGGGTGATACATCTCCAACGTATCTATAATTTTTCATTGCACCATGCTATTATATTATCTGTTTTGGATGTTAATGGGCTTTAGTTTACACTTTTTATATAATTTTTGGGACTAACCTATTAACCGGAGGCCCAACCCAAATTGTTGTTTTTTTGCCAATTTTAGTGTTTCGCAGAAAAGAAATATCAAACGAAGTCCAAACGGAATGAAACCTTTCGGAACATGATTTTCTCAACAAACGTGATCCAGGAGACTTGTAGTCGGTGTCAAGAAACAATCGAGGAGGCCACGAGGCAGGGGGTGCGTCCTCCACCCTCGTGGGCCCCTCGTTGCTCCACCGACCTACTTCTTCCTCCTATATAAGTCCACGTACCCCGCAAACATCCAGGAGCACCACGAAAACCTAATTCCACCGCCGCAACCTTCTGTACCCAAGAGATCCCATCTTGGGGCCTTTTTCGGAGCTCCGCCGGTGGGGCATTGATCATGGAGGGCCTCTACATCAACTCCATCGCCTCTCCGGTGATGTGTGAGTAGTTTACTTCAGACCTTCGGGTTCATAGCTAGTAGCTAGATGGCTTCTTCTCTCTCTTTGGATCTTAATACAAAGTTCTCCTCGATTCTCTTGGAGATCTATTCGATGTAATCTTATTTGGCGGTGTGTTTGTCGAGATCCGATGAATATTGGGTTTATGATCCAGATTATCTATGAACAATATTTGATTCTTCTCTGAATTCTTTTATGTACGATTGGTTTATATTTGTAAGTCTCTTCAAATTATCAGTTTGGTTTGGCCTACTAGATTGATCTTTCTTGCAATGGGAGAAGTGCTTAGCTTTGGGTTCAATCTTGCAGTGCTCGATCCCAGTGACAGTAGGGGAAACGACATGTATTGTATTGTTGCCATCGAGGATACAAAGATGGGGTTTATATCATATTGCATGAGTTTAGCCCTCTACATCATGTCATCTTGCTTAAGGCGTTACACTGTTCTTATGAACTTAATACTCTAGATGCATGCTAGATAGCGATCGATGTGTGGAGTAATAGTACTAGATGCAGGCAGGAGTCGGTCTACTTGTCACGGACATGATGCCTATATACATGATCATGCCTAGATATTCTCATAATTATTCGCTTTTCTATCAATTGTTCGACAGTAATTTGTTCACCCACCGTAATACTTATGCTATCTTGAGAGAAGCACTAGTGAAACCTATGGCCCCCGGGTTTATTTTCCATTATACAAGTTTCGAATCTATTTTATTTTGCAATCTTTACTTTCAATGTATATCATAAAAATACCACAAAAATTATCTTATTATTATTATCTATCAGATCTCACTCTTGCAAGTGGTCGTGAAGGGATTGACAACCCCTTTATCGCGTTGGTTGCGAGGTTCTTATTTGTTTGTGTAGGTACGAGGTGACTCGCGCGTGGTCTCCTACTGTATTGATACCTTGGTTCTCAAAAACCGAGGGAAATACTTACGCTGCTTTACTTCATCAACCTTTCCTCTTCAAGGAAAAACCAACGCAGTGCTCAAGAGGTAGCAAGAATGATTTCTGGCGCTGTTACTGGGGAGATCTATGCCATGTCAAGACATAGCAAGTACCCATCACAACTCTTATCCTCCGCATTACATTATTTGCCATTTGCCTCTCATTTTCCTCATCCCCACATCACCCTTGCCGTTTTATTCGCCCTCTCTTTCCGTTCCCCTTCTCTTTTTCTATTTGCCTTTTTGCCTGTATCTTGTTTGCTTGTGTGTTGGATTGCTTGCTTGTCACGATGGATCAAGATAATACTAAATTATGTGACTTTTCCAATACCAACAACAATGATTTTATTAGCACTCTGATTGCTCCTCTTACCGATGCTGAATCTTGTGAAATTAATACTGCTTTGCGGAATCTTGTCATGAAAGATTCGTTCTCTGGCCTTCCTAGTGAAGATACCGCTACCCATCTAAACAACTTTGTTGATTTGTGTGATATGCAAAAGAAGAAAGATGTGGATAATGATGTTGTTAAACTTAAGCTATTTCCGTTTTCACTTAGAGATCGTGCTAAGGCTTGGTTTTCGTATTTGCCTAAAAATAGTATTGATTCATGGAATAAGTGCAAAGATGCTTTTATCTCTAAGTATTTTCCACCCGCTAAGATAATCTCTCTTAGAAATGATATTATGAATTTTAAGCAACTTGATCATGAACATATTGCACAATCTTGGGAGAGGATGAAATTAATCATACGTAATTGCCCTACACATGGTTTGAATTTATGGATGATTATACAAAAAATTTATGCCGGATTGAATTTTGCTGCTAGAAATATTTTAGATTCGGCCACGGGAGGCACTTTTATGGAAATCACTTTAGGATAAGCTACCAAACTCCTAGATAATATTATGGTTAATTATTCTCAATGGCACACTTAAAGATCTACTAGTAAAAAAGTGCATGCAATTGAAGAGATTAATGTTTTCAGTGGAAAGATGGACGAACTTATGAAATTGTTTGCTAATAAGAGTGCTCCTACTGATCCTAATGATATGCCTTTGTCTACTTTGATTGAGAATAATAATGAATCTATGGATGTGAATTTTGTTGGTAGGAACAATTTTGGTAATAACACGTAGAGAGGTAATTTTAATCCTAGGTCGTTTCCTAGTAATTCCTCTAATAATTATGGTAATTCCTACAACAATTCTTATGGAAATTATAATAAGATGCCCTCTGATTTTGAATCTAGTACTAAAGAATTTATTACTTCGCAAAAGAGTTTCAATGCTTTGATTGAAGAAAAAATGCTTACGATTGATGAGTTGGCTAGGAACGTGGATAGAATTTCTCTTGATGTTGATTCTTTGAAACTGTCGGATTTCGGGTTCCGGCAGACCCTTGAGGTTCGAACACTAGGGTTCGCACGGAGATTTCGCCTTCTACCTACCTGCACCCCTCCGCCTCGCTAAGATCTAAGCTATGGAAAGAACATCACAAGAGACACAGGGTTTATACTGGTTCGGGCCACCGTTGTGGTGTAATACCCTACTCCAGTGTGTGGTGTGGCGGATTGCCTCTTGGGCTGATGATGATGAGCAATACAAGGAAGAACAGCCTCGCGAGGGTCTATTCTTGGCTGGGGGGATGAACTGCTAGGAGGAGTTCAGTCGCCCTTCTCTCTCTCTCTCTCTCTCTCTCTCTCTCTGATTTCGATCCCCCTGCCCTGTGGGTGGATAGTCCTATTTATAGGCAAAGGCCCTGGGCCTCTTCCCAAATATTGAGCGGGAAGGGCGCCAACAATTGGCCATTTTGAAGGGGAACATCTGGTACACTTATCCTGACTAAAGTTGGTCCTCGCCTGCCAAAGGTTCTCGTGGTGACGCTGGCTTGGGCTCCACAATGACTTCCTCCCTGCCGTTGGACTGGTCTTGGTCTCGTTGCACCGAAACGGGTGCCTTTGCTTGATGCTCTCGCCTGCGCTTGCTCCCTTTGCACCAAAGAGGAAAGGAGGACACTGTGCAGGTTGGCGCCTGCCTGGCACCCTTGGTCGTCATGGCTTGCGTCACAGGCACCTCGTGAGGTACCCTGCCTTGATCTCTCCGCCCCCTCACGAGCCAGCCTGATGAGGCCGTGCCTGAGGAAGCTCCGTGTCGTCCGCCCGGCAAGGCTTGGCCTGTTGATGAAGATGGGCCGTGCTGGGCCCCCCTTTGAGCCACGCTGCAGGCCGCAGGTAGGCAAGTCTGGGGACCCCCGTTCCCTGAACGCCGACAGTAGCCCCCGGGCCAAAGGCGCGCCTGGACTTGGCCGTGCAGGGAGGCGGAAGGGCGAGAGCGAAGCGCCACGGGCCCTAACAGCCTGCGGCCTTGGGCGCCGCGTGGCGGCTGATTGGACGTGGGCGTCTCCACTTCCCCATGGCGCCTCGAAAACTTCACGGATTGGACAAGTCCCTGCATGTAAAGCGGGTCATGATTACCTGCGATCGTGGAGGTCGGCGGTTGGCCCTCGCCGGCTATAAGTACGGATCGGCACGCGCCCTTCCAGTTCATCCCCCTTGCTTCTCCTTCTTCTTCATGGCCCCGTCGAGGAGGTTCTCGGCCGTAGAGAAGGGGAAGGCTCGCCAGGTTGAGCCTGCCTCTCCCCCGCCCAAGCGCGGCCAAGGGCGCCCTCACAAACATCCTGTGGCCACCACGGCAGCTTCCCGCGGCCGTGGAGACGATTTCCAGCACGGTGACAGGCGGACTGCTGCTGCCGGGGGGCGCGCTTCGGTCGCGCGTTTCCCTAGGCCGCGCTTTCGCGCTGCAAAGGTGCTGCCGGAGTTCGTTGTGTGGTCGGCAGAGCCGACTAGCACCCGGCTTCAAGTTCCTCGCTTCCTCCTCGGCGAGCTCCCGGCCGGCGCCCCGGGCGGCCTCTGGTTTCGGGAAGACGGCTGCTGCAGCTAGGCCTCATGGGCTTCACTGGAGGTCTCCGCAGTTGGGAGCCTGGCCTTGACCCGCGGTTGGCAGACGTTTGCCCGCGCGCGTGGCCTGAGCCATCGGTGCACCCTGCACTTCAAGTTTGACGGTGACGCCACCCTCTACGTGAGGGTGTTTGTGGAAGATGGTCGCCGCGCAGGGTGCTGCCCTGAGGACGACGACCGCGGCTGGGAACCCAGCCCCGGCGATGATGGAGAGGACAGCGCTCACGTGATTGGCGGCGCTCAGGGTTCCCCAAGCTTCACCGGTTCTTCTTCAGGCGGCGACTCTTCTAGTGGTGGCCGCGGTCAGCCTCCACGCCGTCGTACCAGCTTGGGAGGTGGTAGCGTGTCTGCCCGCCGTCGCGCCTCGGTGAAGCGCGAGAGGGAGTCTGCCTGAGCCCCGGAGGCAGCTCGAGTCATCCCTGCAGGCCGGTGTGAGGCGAGCTGCGCCTGATTTGTTCTTCCTTTTCCTTTTTCCTGCGTAAAAAGACAGTAGCGTGGAGCCCCGCGGGGGCGTGTTTGGGTTATTGATGTTAATCATCGCTTTGCTTCCGTTATCGTGCCTTCCGGCTATGTGCCCGCGCGTGGATAGTTCCCGGCCCCAGCCATGGGGGGCGACTGACCCAGGCCCTGTGTTCGTGTCGCGGTGCCCGCGGGGCACGGACTAGAGGGGTGCTCCTATAATGGACCCAGGTTGCAAAACCTTTGAACGACTAGGACAGGAACACTCGCGAGGGCGCTCAGCTTCCCCCCTCGCGAGGCCTTGCATAAGAGAAATCGAGGCAGGAGAGTGAAAAGTCGAAGAACCAAAAGCTAAAGACGGCAATAGCTTCAATAAAACTTCGAATGAGAATGAACAAGCCAACTGCGGAAAGCAAATGAAAAAGCCGCGTCCCGCACCTAATCTAGTATTCGACGTCTTCTCACCAGCGCGGAGCTAAGTGCTGCCACTGGGCGTGGGAGGGAGCCCCAGGGCCTGAGGCCGGCGCTCCTGAGACTCCGGGGCGTGTACAGCCCCAACTCATTATTACGTGAGAGTGTCACGGGCGGCGAGCTTCACAGGCGTTGGCCTTCTTCACAGGCTCCGGGCCTTTCTTGGGGGAAGCAGGCTTCATGGGCATTTGCCCTCTTCACAGGCTCCGGGCCCTTTCCAAAACGCGACAGCTTCACAGGCATTCGCCTTCTTCACAGGCTCTGGGCCTTTTCCAAAACGCGACAGCTTCACAGGCATTCGCCTTCTTCACAGGCTTTGGGCCTTTTCCAAAACGCGACAGCTTCACAGGCATTCGCCTTCTTCACAGGCTCTAGGCCTTTTCCAAAATGCGACAGCTTCACAAGCATTCGCCTTCTTCACAGGCTCTGGGCCTTTTCCAAAATGCGATAGCTTCACAGGTATTCGCCTTCTTCACAGGCTCTAGGCCTTTTCCAAAAAGGATAATCTTCACAGGCATTCGCCTTCTTCACAGGCTCTGGGCCTTTTTAGGGGTAGAACCTCCGAAGGTGCTGGATGTTCCATGCGTTCTGGACCGGCACCCCCTCTTGAGTCTCCAAGCGCGCGAAGTCGGGCCTGGAAACATGAACTACCTTGAACGGGCCCTCCCACATGGGAGAGAGATTGTGCAGTCCCTCCATGGAGAGAACCCGTCTGAGCACGAGGTCTCCTACCTCGAGAGTTCTGGGGCGGATGTTCCGGCAGTGATATCGTCGCAGTGCTTGTTGGTACCGTTCCTCCCCTAGCACGAGGTCAGTCCCCCGCATGGCGTCCTGCTGCGCATCGTCGAATGCCAGGACCCGCGCGGAGCGACGTCTGACCTCATGAGGGAGGACCGCTTCGGCTCCGTAGACCAGGAAGAACGGGGTCTCTCCAGTCGGCTTTGTCGCGGTTGTGTGGATGGACCACAACACGGACTGAATCTCGTCGTACCAACCTCTGCCGCAGGCCTCCAGCTTCTTCTTGAACGTCCTGGTCTTGAGGCCCCTCAGGACCTCTGCGTTGGCTCGCTCGGTGTAACACCCCGAGACAGATGTGCCAGGTGTCCTCCAGTTATTCGCCGTCGTTGCCATGTCATTTGCTTGCGTGTTGCATCTTGTCATGTCATCATGTGCATTGCATCATCACGTTTTCAAAACTTGCATTCGTCCGGGTTCTTTGAGTTCTCTCTGTTGTCCGTTCTGAGCCCAACCACACTTGCACGCGCCCGCGGCATGTCCGAAATAGTATTTTATAAGTGGCCGGAAAATGTTCTCGGAATGGGATGAGATTTGACGTGTGGTCTTATTATAGTGTAGATAGACCGCTTGTTAAGTTTCATCGCATTCGGAGTTCGTTTGATAGCCCAACCGTTAAACTATAGCGGCAGTATAGCCGGTCTAACGTCGGACGTTTTCGGTCTCCGGAAACAGATGCCGGGCCCTCTCTCTCTCTTCTCCCCCTCGCAGTCTCGCCACAGACCACCTACTCCATCCTCCTTCCCCTCTTCGCTTCCGGAGTTGTCCGATGCGACCGCACGGTCCGAAACCCTCTCTGCACAGTGCATCGAACCCCTCACGTGCGCGTCCGAAATTGTCCCGGACCCGACCCGGGCTGTCGCTACCGTTGTGTCCGGATCATCCCCAAACATCTATAAAACATCTCCGTTTTATTATTTGGACTCCCTAGCCTATTTTTCTCGACCGCCCGATTTCGATCGGAGGGTCCAACCTAAATCGTTTTTACCTATATATAGTCCACCGCCTTCTAAATCAGATCAAACCCTAGTCTAAACCTACCCCGAGACCCTCCCCAACCTCTCAGCCGCCGGCCACCTACTCCCACTCCTCAATTTCTGCAGCCACCCTCTCCCCCGCCGCCACTTGGCGCCTCCTCTACCATCAGCCACCGTGGCCCGTGAAGCCCATCCAGGGCCCGCCCAGGCATGGATCTCCCCACCGTCGCCCGTACGCCGCTCCCGAGCTTCTCCCGCTCGATCTGGGGCATCCCAGCGCCGGCCGAACCTCCTCCTCCTCCTCACATCGTCGCCGGCCAGCGCCGCTGTCGGACAAGCCAACCAGGCCAGTACCCCGCAGCTCCTGCTCCTTTTCCCTGATCGTCTCTTTCTCCTCCTCCCTCTAACCTCTCTCTCCCGCCATGTTCAAGGTTCCCCCATGGCAGCTGGATCGGGGTGCCACCGCAGTCGTCCTGCCCGTTTCCGGCGTGCCCTGCCTCTGCCTCGCCCGGATCAGGTGGATCCAGCGAGGTCTTCGCCGCTGTCATCCGCATCGAGCTCCTACTCGGTCCCTGCTGCAGGAACGAGTCGAGGACAAACCAGGCATGTCCCGCGTTGACCCTCTGCATCGGCCGCGTCTAGCTGCTCAATCTGCCAGCGCCTCGCCTCGATCTGGAGAGGCCCAGCTCCATCCCCCGTCGGGCTTGCTGCAGCTGGCCTGCTTCCCCGGCCCAGTTCCAGCGCCCCATCCCAGATCCGCCGGCCCAAGAGGCCCATGGGTGAGCAGCACACCCCCAGCGCCCACTGCACTGTTGGCCCAGCAACTTTCGGCCCATATAGTATTTTTTTTCCATCGGGACGAATTTAGCGATTTTTCGAGAGACTGCCAGTTTTGCAGAAACACCCTTGCACATGCATATCCTAACTAATTAACCGTGCATCAGATTAAAATAAACTTAATATGAAAAAAGCTTAGAATTGCATCTAGTTTCATAATATGTCATTTTCATCCATGTTTGAAATGTTTAAAATGCTGTTTGGTTAAATTTGCTCCTATGCCATGTTAAAATGATTTAATTCATAACTATTCAACCGTAGCTCCAAATCTA
Source organism: Triticum urartu (assembly GCF_003073215.2). Taxonomy (NCBI): domain Eukaryota; kingdom Viridiplantae; phylum Streptophyta; class Magnoliopsida; order Poales; family Poaceae; genus Triticum; species Triticum urartu. The sequence continues at coordinate 322,631,391 of NC_053022.1, forward strand.
ACAAACTTTATATGTAAATGGGGTATAAAAATGCCTAGTTTAACATGGTGACCTTTATTTGCATGTTAAACAAACTCTAAAATTATTTTTAGGGCAGAACCGCACCAAATCTATAATATGCTCATGAGGAGTTTCCGGAATTGTTGTTCGTTGTTTCCGGCCTCATTTAAACTTGCCTAAATGTTTAGTTTTCTTATGCTTCCCCTCTTGCCATGCTAAAAACATTTAATATTGTTGAGTACCTAAATGAGAGAGAACTAAATAACTTGAATGTGGTGTTTCGTCAATATGCAACGGAGTTGCATATTGAGCTCTACTTAATTTGTTGGATTGTTTGTGCACTTTGCCATGCCATGCATATTTAAACCAGACATGCACCATACTTGATTGTGCATCATGCCATGATTATGTGTTGGTTGTTTACCATGACTGTGTGCTTCTTTCCGGTGTTTGCTTCTTCGGGTTGGATCCGGTAACGTCGTGCTTGTGAGGAACCGTTCGTCTACGTCCGTTTGTCTTCTTCATGGACTCGTTCTTCTTCCTTGCGGGATTTCAGGCAAGATGATCATACCCTTGAAATCACTACTATCTTTGCTTTACTAGATGCTCACTCTTTTGCTATGCCTATGCTGCGATACCTACCACTTGCTTATCATGCCTCCTAAATTGTTGAACCAAGCCTCTAACCCACCTTGTCCTAGCAAACCGTTGATTGGCTATTTTACCGCTTTGCTTAGCCCCTCTTATAGCGTTGTTAGTTGCAGGTGAAGATTGAAGTTTGTTCCTTGTTGGAACATGGAGATGTTGTTCCTTGTTGGAACATGTTTACTTGTTGGGATATCACTATATATCTTATTTAATTAATGCATCTATATACTTGGTAAAGGGTGGAAGGCTCGGCCTTATGCCTGGTGTTTTGTTCCACTCTTGCCGCCCTAGTTTCTGTCATATCGGTGTTATGTTCCCGGATTTTGCGTTCCTTACGCGGTTGGGCTATAATGGGAACCCCTTGACAGTTCACCTTAAGTAAATCTCTTCCAGCAATGCCCAACATTGGTTTTACCATTCGCCACCTAGCCTTTTTTCCCTTGGGTTTCGCGGACTCAAGGGTCATCATTATTTTACCCCCCCCCAGGCCAGTGCTCCTCTGAGTGTTGGTCCAACCTGTCAGCTGCCGGTGACCACCAGGGGCAACTCTGGGCTGGCCTACCCGTACCTAGGACAATCTGAGTGTGCCCTGAGAAAGAGATATGTGCAGCTCCTATCGGGATTTGTCGGCACATTCTGGCGGTGTTGCTGGTTTAGTTTTACCTTATCGAATTGTCTTGTTGTACCGGGATACCGAGTCTGATCGGAACATCTCGGGAGGAGTTCTATTCCTTCGTTGACCGTGAGAGCTTGTGATGGGCTAAGTTGGGACTCCCCTGCAGGGATTTGAACTTTCGAAAGCCGTGCCCGCGGTTATGGGTAGATGGGAATTTGTTAATGTCCGGTTGTAGATAACTTGAACCTTAACTTAATTAAAATGAGTCAACAGCATGCGTTACCGTGATGGTCTCTTTCCGGCGGAGTCCGGGAAGTGAACACGGTGTTGGAGTTATGCTTGACGTAGGTTGTTTTAGGATCACTTCTTGATCATACTTTTATCGACCGTGCTTTGCCTTCTCTTCTCGCTCTCATTTGCGTATGTTAGCCATCATATATGCTAGTCCCTTGCTGCAGCTCCACCTCATACCTTTACCTTACCCATAAGGTTAAATAGTCTTGATCACGAGGGTGCGAGATTGCTGAGTCCCCGTGGCTCACAGATACTTCCAAAACCAGCTTGCAGGTGCCGATGAGTCCGTGCAGATGACGCAACCAAGCTCAAGGAGGAGCTCTATGAAGATCTTGTCCTTTATGTTGTTTCGTTCTAGTTGATCAGTAGTGGAGCCCAGTTGGGGTCGATCGGGGACCTTTGTCGCATTTGGGGTTCTTCTTTTATTTTGGTTCCGTGGTCGGGCCTTGATTGTATCTGGATGATGTAATGCTTTATTCATGTAATTGTGTGAAGTGGCGATTGTAAGCCAACTATGTATCTCTTTCCCTTATGTATTACATGGGTTGTGTGAAGATTACCTCTCTTGCGACATTGCTTTCAATGCGGTTATGCCTCCAAGTCGTGCTTCAACACGTGGGAGATATAGCCGCATCGAGGGCGTTACAAGTTGGTAATCAGAGCCTTCCCCGACCTTAGGAGCCCCTTTGCTTGATCGTTTTTAGCGGCCGAGTTGTGTCTAGAAAAATGTTTTGAGTCATTTAGGAATTATATATCGGAGAGTTTAGGAATTCTTTTTACTCCCCAGTCTCTTCATCGCTCTGGTAAGGCATCCTGACGTAGAGTTTTGACTCTTCTCTTCTCAAATTTAACTAAATTTTTTTTAGGATCACGCGGGTATCTTGGAATCGTTCCGATGGTTTTATGATGAGAACATTGTCTTGGTGCCTCCTGTCAGGGGTTTTGTGGAAGTGTCCCGGGGAGTTGAGCTCTGAGGTGTTGTCATCATAATTTTATCGTTGCAGTTCTGGAATACCTGAGTTTAGTATGCCGACATCGAAAATCTCTTTTATGCAGTTCGTTGGTGAGATAACCTCGACGCCACCCAGTACTGGGGCGGGAGTTCGGGAGTATCGCCATAACTTGTATAATGTATGCTTTTCGAAGGTTGAGGTAGATTATTTCCGAAGGTTTCTTGGTTATGTGTTGAAGGATGGATACAGCTGGATGTAGGATTTGCTAGTTTTGGGTGAGATATTATGCTTCCCCTGTATCCCCAACACCTGATTGCATAACCGGAAAATTTTGGGAGTTCCATAAGTGGGAATTCAAGTAGCTCTTAGGATATCTTTCCAACGGATGTATGATATGAAATTGGGGTTTGACGTCTAGTGGTCCGCCTATTCACGGTCGGTTTTACAGTGGTCTCGTTGTGTCTTAAAGAGTCCTTGGCTATGCCGACTCGGGGACGCTTCGTATGTCATGTGCACTGCCTTGTACATGATGGTGCTGTACGATCGAGCCCGTGTAGGACCCACCATGAAAACTTCGGACGAAATCTCTATGATATGTTTGTTCCGGTTTATTCTGCAAGCCAATCCTTTGTTTTGTTTTTCAGTTGTGGTATTCGAGTTGCTTCAATGTCAAATGTTGATTCCATACCTTCCCCAATTGGTGTTCTCATGTTCCCATGTGAATGCAAATCCTTCTTGACAATCGAGATTGTCATGTCAATCCTCTTCTCAACCGGTGTGTTTCTCTTCAAGTGGATCCGTTCATTTTCATCATCCGCAAGATTCAATCTCAGTTTCTCAACGGTGTCATTTTCTTCCATCCCAAGTTGCCTTTGTTTTCCCCCCCCCCCCCCCCTTTTTTTTCAAGGTTTAGATTTCTTTATCACTATCCATTTTATTGATGTGAAGCCTCTTTATTCTTTTCCTTCAATGTATTTATCCGGTGATTCTCAAGAAGATGCTAACGGAGCTTCAAGTTCATCATTCTTCGTTTCTTTTACCTTCTCCGGTGGTTTCAAGTCAAGCTTTTGGTGTTGATCATATCCTTTTCCGTATTTCAAATGTTTTCTCATACCGGTGCACCTCATAATCATCCACTTCTCGCTATTCAATTGTTCCGGAGTGCTCTAGATATCTCGAAGATTCGTGTTCTCACTCTGCATTCATTTAAGATCTTTCGAGTTTGTTCCCTCATTCAAGCCATTTATTTCAACCAGTGGAATCTCTCTTTTCAAGCAATCATTCAACGGTGTTTCTGTTGAGTGGGCCCTAACCCATAGGTTTTTCCCGGGATCTTACCTGACTCTTCTTATTTTCCCGGAGCTATCCTCAAATTCTTTTAAAGTTTGACGTAAGCATGATTCATCATCTGTCATATGTTTTTATCCAAGATCTTTCAAATTCTTTTCATCTTTGGCTCAACCTCTCCTCTTTTCATCATTCCGAAGTGTCTCAACGATTCATGGTGGTGTTTCTCGTCGTCATTCTCAGATTTTGAAGACCGAAGAAGGGTTTCTCTTAAATCTTTCTCCATTCTCTTCAAGATTCGTGATTCTAGCTTGTTGCCATCCTCTCATAATTGTTTTTGACTGTGAGATTTCTTTTCTCCTATTCGGAGCAATTCAGGAGTCTTTTTCAGTTTGTTCATCCGGAGACCATCATCTCAAAATTTATTCATTCTCAGCTTTCAGTTATCATTCTCCAATCTTACCGGTGCTTCGTTTAAGTGATCTTTAATCGGCTCGTGATCTCTTCGTTCTCATGTATCTAAATTCTCTCAAGCATCTTCGTTCATTTGCTAAATTCTTCCCAGTGATTCATTATCTTTTATTCGTTCTTTTCCGATTCTTACGGTGGTTCGTTCAAGATTTCTCTTCCGTATCAATTCATTCATGGTTTCAATTCTACCGGTGGTTCGTTGAAGACCTTCTCAAGTTTACGTTATATCTCTCTTAATCCTTGATACGAGGATAAGTAGTATGCCAAATCCGTTGCTTGTCAGCAATTAAATTGTTGAAGGATATGCATAACATAATTCTTATTCTTGTTTCATCCTAATGATTAATTCTTTATTCTGGAGGCCCTTCAAATTCTCGGTTTCATTTGTTTCATTTTATCTTTTTCCCGGGGTTCCAACCTCTTTCAACTATGTAATCACGGAGATCTATCTAAATCTTTACAAGGCTCCACCTTGTGTTTTCAACTACCCTTTCTTTCCGTTTGATCATTCTTTTGTTTAACGGAGTTCTTCATGGAGGTTCTACATAATGGTTCATCAAGATTTAATTCCTTCTCCAACTTTTTCATCAAGATTCTTTCCTAAGAAGCTCAAGCTTTTCTTCATATTGTAATTCAGAGTGCAATTCTTTCTTTCGTATCATTGGAGGTGGTATTATGTCATTCTTGATAATCTGAGTTCATGTTTCCTGATTCACATGTTGTTAAGAATGAGATATTTTAAATCCATCAACCTCTTCGTTGGAGTTATCTTGGGTTATATTTCACCTAAAGCTTTCCCCTAAGGATTGTTGCTATTATGATGCTCATAAATGACCCAAGTTCTTCGTTTATCCTCCCGGTGAAATAATCTTCTCGTCTCCTTGTTCATATCAATCCAATTTATCGTTTCCGTTAGTGGCAAAATTTCACCTCATAGTTTTGAGATGTTTTTCCATAAGCCCACTACAAACTTATTCGTTTTGTCGTTGGTCTTTCCCAACAACTCCGTTTTAACCTTCTTGGAAGGGTGCCTTCCAAGATCATTTGTGGCAGAAGTTGACATTTTCTTCTCAATTCCTTCTTTTCATTTATCTATCGTCAATTTCTTTCTTCGGGAGGTTGTATGTTGTGATTTCATCAAGTATCTTCTCATCTTACCATGTTCTTTTTTCAATCTCTTTCTTTCAACCGGAGTGCTGCCCGAATTTGGTCCTCCTTGATCCCCTTCCTTAACCGGAGTGTTTTCAATATATATCTTCCCTTCAACCTCAAGGCTTTCGCAAGGTTCGTTGTTCCTCTTTCTTAACGGAGTGTTTTGAACTTTGTACTTCTCCGATGTTTCATTTCTTTCAATTAGTTCAACCTCTCAAGGTTATTTGGTTTCACTCGTTTGTCAAAGAAGCAACTTAGTTTTACCTCTTCTCTTTCTCGTCCGTTTTCCCTCCGGAGCCATTCTAGATCTCGGGACGAGATCCTCTCGTAGTGGTGGAGTGCTGTAACGCCCCGAGACTGATGTGCCAGGTGTCCTCCAGTTATTCACCGTCGTTGCCTGTCATTTGCTTGCGTGTTGCATCTTGTCATGTCATCATGTGCATTGCATCATCACGTTTTCAAAACTTGCATTCGTCCGGGTTCTCCGAGTTCTCTCTGTTGTCCGTTCTGAGCCCAACCACACTTGCACGCGCCCGCGGCATGTCCTAAATAGTATTTTATAAGTGGCCGGAAAATGTTCTCGGAATGGGATGAGATTTGACGTGTGGTCTTATTATAGTGTAGATAGACCGCCTGTTAAGTTTCATCGCATTCGGAGTTCGTTTGATAGCCCAACCGTTAAACTATAGCGGCAGTATAGCCGGTCTGACGTCGGACGTTTTCGGTCTCCGGAAACAGATGCCGGGCCCTCTCTCTCTCTTCTCCCCCTCGCAGTCTCGCCACAGACCACCTACTCCATCCTCCTTCCCCTCTTCGCTTCCGGAGTTGTCCGATGCGACCGCACAGTCCGAAACCCTCTCTGCACAATGCTTCGAACCCCTCACGTGCGCGTCCGAAATTGTCCCAGACCCGACCCGGGCTGTCGCTACCGTTGTGTCCGGATCATCCCCAAACATCTATAAAACATCTCCATTTTATTATTTGGACTCCCTAGCCTATTTTTCTCGACCGCCCGATTTCGATCGGAGGGTCCAACCTAAATCGTTTTTACCTATATATAGTCCACCGCCTTCTAAATCAGATCAAACCCTAGTCTAAACCTACCCCTAGACCCTCCCCTAACCTCTCAGCCGCCGGCCACCTACTCCCACTCCTCAATTTCTGCAGCCACCCTCTCCCCCACCGCCACTTGGCACCTCCTCCACCATCAGCCGCCGTGGCCCGTGAAGCCCATCCGGGGCCCGCCCAGGCATGGATCTCCCCACCGTCGCCCGTACGCTGCTCCCGAGCTTCTCCCGCTCGATTTGGGGCATCCCAGCGCCGGCCGAACCTCCTCCTCCTCCTCACATCGTCGCCGGCCAGCGCCGCCGTCGGACAAGCCGACCAGGCCAGTACCCTGCAGCTCCTGCTCCTTTTCCCTGACCGTCTCTTTCTCCTCCTCCCTCTAACCTCTCTCTCCCGCCATGTTCAAGGTTCCCCCATGGCCGCCGGATCGGGGTGCCGCCACAGTCGTCCTGCCCGTTTCCGGCGTCCCCTGCCTCTGCCTCGCCCGAATCAGGTGGATCCGGCGAGCTCTTCGCCGCTGTTGTCCGCATCTAGCTCCTGCTCAGTCCCTGCTACAGGAACGAGTCGAGGACGAACCAGGCATGTCCCGCGTTGACCCTCTGCACCGGCTGCGTCTAGCTGCTCGATCCGCCAGCGCCTCGCCTCGATCTGGAGAGGCCCAGCTCCATCCCCCGTCGGGCTTGCTGCAGCTGGCCTGCTTCCCCGGCCCAGTTCCAGCGCACCATCCCAGATCCGCCGGCCCAGGAGGCCCATGAGTGAGCAGCACACCCCCAGCGCCCACTGCACTGTTGGCCCAGCAAGTTTCGGCCCGTATAGTATTTTTTTTCCATCGGGACGAATTTAGCGATTTTTCCAGAGACTGCTAGTTTTGCAGAAACACCCTTGCACTTCATGCATATCCTAACTAATTAACCGTGCATCAGATTAAAATAAACTTAATATGAAAAAAGCTTAGAATTGCATCTAGTTTCATAGTATGTCATTTTCATCCATGTTTAAAATGTTTAAAATGCTGTTTGGTTAAATTTGCTCCTATGCCATGTTAAAATGATTTAATTCATAACTATTCAACCGTAGCTCCAAATCTAACAAACTTTATATGTAAATGGGGTAGAAAAATGCCTAGTTTAACATGGTGACCTTTATTTGCATGTTAAACAAACTCTAAAATTATGTTTAGGGCAGAACCGCACCAAATCTATAATATGCTCATGAGGAGTTTCCGGAATTGTTGTTCGTTGTTTCCGCCCTCATTTAAACTTGCCTAAATGTTTAGTTTTCTTATGCTTCCCCTCTTGCCATGCTAACAACATTTAATATTGTTGAGTGCCTAAACGAGAGAGAACTAAATAACTTGAATGTGGTGTTTCGTCAATATGCAACGGAGTTGCATATTGAGCTCCACTTAATTTGTAGGATTGTTTGTGCACTTTGCCATGCCATGCATATTTAAACCGAACATGCACCATACTTGATTGTGCATCATGCCATGATTATGTGTTGGTTGTTTACCATGATTGTGTGCTTCTTTCCGGTGTTTGCTTCTTCGGGTTGGATCCGGTAACGTCGTGCTTGTGAGGAACCGTTCGTCTACGTCCGTTCGTCTTCTTCATGGACTCGTTCTTCTTCCTTGCGGGATTTCAGGCAAGATGATCATACCCTTGAAATCACTACTATCTTTGCTTTGCTAGATGCTCACTCTTTTGCTATGCCTATGCTGCGATACCTACCACTTGCTTATCATGCCTCCTAAATTGTTGAACCAAGCCTCTAACCCACCTTGTCCTAGCAAACCGTTGATTGGCTATGTTACCCCTTTGCTCAGCCCCTCTTATAGCGTAGTTAGTTGCAGGTGAAGATTGAAGTTTGTTCCTTGTTGGAACATGGAGATGTTGTTCCTTGTTGGAACATGTTTACTTGTTGGGATATCACTATATATCTTATTTAATTAATGCATCTATATACTTGGTAAAGGGTGGAAGGCTCGGCCTTATGCCTGGTGTTTTGTTCCACTCTTGCCGCCCTAGTTTCCGTCATATCAGTGTTATGTTCCCGGATTTTGCGTTCCTTACGCGGTTGGGCTATAATGGGAACCCCTTGACAGTTCGCCTTAAGTAAATCTCTTCGAGCAATGCCCAACATTGGTTATACCATCCGCCACCTAGCCTTTTTTCCCTTGGGTTTCGCGGACTCAAGGGTCATCATTATTTTACCCCCCCGGGCCAGTGCTCCTCTGAGTGTTGGTCCAACCTGTCAGCTGCCGGTGACCACCAGGGGCAACTCTGGCCTGGCCTACCCGTACCTAGGACAATCTGAGTGTGCCCTGAGAAAGAGATATGTGCAGCTCCTATCGGGATTTGTCGGCACATTCAGGCGGTGTTGCTGGTTTAGTTTTACCCTGTCGAAATGTCTTGTTGTACCGGGATACCGAGTCTGATCGGAACGTCTCGGGAGGATGTCTATTCCTTCGTTGACCGTGAGAGCTTGTGATGGGCTAAGTTGGGACTCCCCTGCAGGGATTTGAACTTTTGAAAGCCGTGCCCGCGGTTATGGGCAGATGGGAATTTGTTAATGTCCGATTGTAGATAACTTGAACCTTAACTTAATTAAAATGAGTCAACAGCGTGTGTTACCGTGATGGTCTCTTTCCGGCGGAGTCCGCGAAGTGAACACGGTGTTGGAGTTATGCTTGACGTAGGTTGTTTTAGGATCACTTCTTGATCATACTTTTATCGAACGTGCTTTGCCTTCTCTTCTCGCTCGCATTTGCGTATGTTAGCCATCATATATGCTAGTCGCTTGCTGCAGCTCCACCTCATACCTTTACCTTACCCATAAGCTTAAATAGTCTTGATCGCGAGGGTGCGAGATTGCTGAGTCCCCGTGGCTCACAGATACTTCCAAAACCAGCTTGCAGGTGCCGATTAGTCCGTGCAGATGACGCAACCAAGATCAAGGAGGAGCTCTATGAAGATCTTGTCCATTATGTTGTTTCGTTCTAGTTGATCAGTAGTGGAGCCCAGTTGGGGTCGATCGGGGACCTTTGTCGCCTTTGGGGTTCTTCTTTTATTTTGGTTCTATGGTCGGGCCTTGATTGTATCTGGATGATGTAATGCTTTATTCATGTAATTGTGTGAAGTGGCGATTGTAAGGCAATCTCTTTCCCTTATGTATTACATGGGTTGTGTGAAGATTACCTCTCTTGCGACATTGCTTTCAATGCGGTTATGCCTCCAAGTCGTGCTTCGACACGTGGGAGATGTAGCCGCATCGAGGGCGTTACACTCGGCCTGGCCGTTGCTTCAGGGGTGCGCCACCGAAGCGTAGCATATCTGCGTTCCAAGGTTAGCACAGTATGTTTTGAAGAGGTTACTGGTGAACTGCGAACCGTTGTCTGTGATGATGCGGTTCGGCACCCCGAACCGGCTCACGATGCCCCTGATGAACTTGACCGCGGAACCCGCGGGGATGGTGCGGACGGCCTCTACTGCAGCCCACTTGGTGAACTTGTCCACGGCGACGTAGAGGTAGCGGTAGCCCCCTGGCGCCCGAGGAAACGGGCCCGGGATGTCCAGCCCCCAGACTGCGAATGGCCATGAAAGGGGTATAGTCTGCAGGCCTCCTGCCGGCTGATGGATCTGCTTGGTGTGGAACTGGCAGGCCTCACAAGCTTTCACCAGTTCGACGGCGTCATTGAGTGCGGTGGGGCAATAAAACCCAGTACGGAATGCCTTGCCGACAAGGGTCCGTGATGATGAATGATGCCCACAGTCTCCGCCGTGTATATCTTCCAGCAGTTCCTTTCCTTGCTCCCTGGAGATGCAGCGCAGGGATACATCGTTTGGTCGCTTCCGGTAGAGCTCTCCATCCTTGATGCAGTATGCTGTGGCCTGCCGTGCCACACGCTCCGCTTCCTCCTCCTTCTCCAGCAGGGTCCCTTGTGTTAAGTAACTCCGGAGCTCCGTGATCCAGCACCCCTCCTGAGGTTCCATCGTCAGGAGAAGGCGTGCTCCTGAAGCCGGGCCACAGGCCGGGGCTCCTGAGGCAGGTGGCTGGGGGAGCTCCTCCCGAGGCTGAGCCGTGTTTGACAATGACGGCAGGGCTGAGGGCTTGAAGAGCCGCTCCTCGAAGATGCCAGGCTCCTAAGGTAACCGCCTGGACACCCGTTTGGCGATGTCGTTGGCCTCCTGATTGGTGCCACGGGGCACATGCTGTAACTCCAACCCCCAGAACTGCTTCTCCATCCTGCGGACCTCCGCAAGGTAGGCTTCCATGTGCTCATCTTTCGGCTCGTACACCTGGTTGGAAAAATTGACAAGGAGCTGCGAATCGCCCTTGATGGTGAGGCCTTTCACCCCCAGGGCAGCTGCGGCCTTCAAGCCCGCTATTAAACCTTCATACTCCGCTATGTTGTTGGAGACCTTTTCACCTTGCTGGAAATAGAGCTGTACAGCATAGTAAAGCTTGTCCTGAGTGGGCGATATAAGCACCGCCCCAGCCCCAGCGCCATGCCTGGAGAATGCCCCATCAAAGTACATGACCCAGCCTTCTCGCGCCTCGCTTCCCGGGGAGAGGGACCGATCCTCGTCGGCCTTGAGGCCTGGTGCCTCCGTCCATTCTGCCACAAAATCCGCTAATGCTGCTCCCTTGATGACTCTGGTCGTGCTGAATTCGAGCTGAAACGCTTGCAGTTCTATGTTCCACTCAGCGACCCTTCCAGCTGAGTTAGGGCTCCTGAGCACTCTCCCCAGGGGGTATGACGAGACGACCTTGATGGGGTGACCCTAGAAATAGTGTCGCAGCTTGCGCGAGGCCACCAGTAGCGCGAGGAGGAGCTTCTGAGGCATGGGGTACCGTGCCCTCGCGTCCCGCAACACCGTGCTGATGAAGTACACTGGGTTCTCAACGAGGTTGGGTGTGTCAGTGCTGGTGGCGCCCTCCAGAGACCATGGTGCCTCCTGAGGCGATGAGGCCTCCTGAGGCTGGCCATCTAGGAGAGGGGCCTCTTCCGCCTCCGGTGCACTCCTCTGTGGCGGCTGATCCTCCTCAGCCATGGTGGCGGTTTCTGTGGGCCTTCCTTGTTCCTGTTTTGCCTTGTCCCGGGCTGCTACTATGGTTTTGATTTGACGCTCCTCCCTAACCGCCTCCAGGGCTGCGCTAGCAGAGTAGGGAGTGGCAGTGAGGTAAAGCACCAGGGGCTCTTGAGGGCGCGGAGCCACCATGACCGGAGGGCTTGTCAGGTATCTCTTGAGATCCTGGAACGCCTTGTCGGCCTCTTCAGTCCATTCAAAGGGCCCCTTTTTCTTCATTAGCTGGAAGAAGGGCAGCGCTCGCTCCCCCAACTTGGAGATGAAGCGCCCTAGCGCGGTCACGCGCCCAGTGAGCTTCTGCATTTCTCTGAGGGTCTTTGGCGGGCTCATGTCCTCGACCGCCTTGACCTTTTCCGGGTTAGCCTCGATGCCTCGGTGGGACATGAGGAAACCCAAGAGCTTGCTCGAGGGGACTCCGAACACACACTTCTCTGGGTCGAGCAGCAGGTTCACTGCGTTGAGGCTCGCGATGGTTTCCTCCAGGTCTTGTATCAGGGTCCTGGCCTCCCAAGACTTCACCACAATGTCATCGACGTAAGCCTCAACATTCTTCCCGAGCTACGGGCCCAAGGTGATGTGCATCAGCCGCTGAAAGGTCGCCCCTGCGTTACGCAGCCCGAATGGCATGCATGTGTAGCAGTACACCCCACACGGGGTTAGGAAGGCTGTCTTTTCGACGTCTTCTACCGCCATCTTGATCTGGTGATACCCAGAGAAGGCATCCAAGAAGCATAGCAGGTCGCATTCTGCGGTGGAATCGACGATCTGGTCGATGCGGGGGAGCGGGAACGGATCTTGCGGGCATGCCTTGTTGAGGTTGGTGAAGTCGACACACATGCGCTCCTTCCCTGCCTTCTTTGGCACAACGACGGGGTTGGCCAACCAATCCGAGTATCGGACCTCGCGAATGACCCCAGCGACTTCTAGTTTGCGGGTCTCTTGGACGATGAAGGCCTGCTTTTCTGTGGACTGCCGCCTTGCCTTCTGCTTCACAGGGCGCACGTTGGGGCACACGTTGAGGTGATGCTCGATTACGCTCCTAGGGATCCCCACCAACTGGTCAGGCTCCCAAGCGAATACCTTCTTGTTTGCACATAGGAACCTGACCAGGGCCTCCTCCTGCTCGGGCTCGAGGTTGGCACCTATGGTGAAAGTGGCATTGGTGGACCCGTCCTCATCGACGGGTATCTTCTTGGTTTCTGCCTTATCTTGGGTGAACAACTGTTTCTTCCTGGCGGGTGCAGCCCCCTTGGGCTCGGGGGTCTCCGAGTCGGCGGGCTGTGCCGACGCCGCCGTCTTGAAGGCAAGCTTGAGCACTCGCAGCGCGTCTCCGGTTTCCCCGTGCACGGTGAGGACACCGCTGCTCCCGGGCATCTTCATGAGGTTGTACGCCGGGTGCGTCGCGGCCATGAACTGGGCCAGCGCTGGGTAGCCGAGGATGGCGTTGTAGGGGAGGCCGATGGGGGTGATGTCGAAGTCGACCAGCTCCGTGCGGAAGTTGTTGTAGGTGCTGAAGGTTACTGGGAGCTGGATCTGTCCCAAGGAGCTGGATGATCCGCCCCCAACGCCTGAGAAGGGCCGACTGGGTTGCAGCCGTTCCAGGGGTATGCAGAGGAGGTTGAAGGCCTCAACCGAGAGCACGCTGAGGCCCGCACCGCCATCGATGAGAGTTCTGGTGACGGCCACCTGGTAGATGGTGGGGGTGCACAGCATGGGGAGCGCACCCGAGCAGGCCGAGTTGGAGGGGTGGTCCTCTGAGCTGAAGGTCAGGCCAGCCTTGGGCGCCGCCCGGTCCGGGAGAGCCCCCTGCCGCGTGGAAGCGGCGCTGACCCGGCGGATGAACGGCTTGACGTGGTGACTTGTAGGCGGCGCCTGCGAGCCGCCCAGGAGGGCCGCGACGACCAGGGGTGTTGGTGTAGCGTGGTGGGTGAGGAAGAGGCTGCGGAGCTCTTCCCAAGAGGCCACGGAGGCTGCCGGCAGGTGGAGCAGCCATGCGCGCGGAGCGTCGGTGAGGGCCATGGGGAGCCAGTTGGCCATGACCCTAGCGTCACCTCCAGCTTCGAGGATGGCCTCCTCGTACGCCGGCAAGAAGGCTAGCGGACCAGTCGCGCCGCTGTAGCGCGGCGGCATCGTTGGATTGAACTTGTCCGGCCACCATACCCGTTGCAGGGATGGGGCCAGGGCTCGGAGCCCCCTGGCCCCCGTGCTGGCGTCGGCGGCCGGAGCGGGCGGCGCACTACTCATCGCGAGGCAGGTCGCGGCGGTGGCGGAAGGGAAAACTCCGGTGCACCCCGACCTGGCGCGCCAAATATCGGATTTCGTGTTCCGGCAGACCCTTGAGGTTCGAACACTTGGGTGCGTGTGGAGATTTCGCCTTCTACCTACCTGCACCCCTCCGCCTCGCTAAGATGTAAGCTATGGAAAGAAGAGCACAAGAGACACAGGGTTTATACTGGTTCGGGCCACCGTTGTGGTGTAATACCCTACTCCAGTGTGTGGTGTGGCGGATTGCCTCTTGGGCTGATGATGATGAGCAATACAAGGAAGAACAGCCTCGTGAGGGTCTGTTCTTGGCTGGGGGGATGAACTGCTAGGAGGAGTTCAGTCGCCCTTCTCTCTCTCTCTCTGATTTCGATCCCCCTCCCCTGTGGGTGGCTAGTCCTATTTATAGGCAAAGGCCCTGGGCCTCTTCCCAAATATTGAGCGCGAAGGGCGCCAAAAATTGGCCATTTTGAAGGGGAACATCTGGTACACTTATCCTGACTAAAGTTGGTCCTCGCCTGCCAAAGGTTCTCGTGGTGACGCTGGCTTGGGCTCCACAATGACTTCCTCCCTGCCGTTGCACTGGTCTTGGTCTCGTTGCACCGAAACGGTTGCCTTTGCTTGATGCTCTCGCCTGCGCTTGCTCCCTTTGCACCAAAGAGGAAAGGAGGACACTGCGCGGGATGGCGCCTGCCTGGCACCCTTGGTCGTCATGGCTTGCGTCACGGGCACCTCGTGAGGTACCCCGCCTTGATCTCTCCGCCTCCTCGCGAGCCAGCCTGATGAGGCCGTGCCTGAGGAAGCTCCGTGTCGTCCGCCCCGCGAGGCTTGGCCCCTCGCAAGGGTCTTGGGTATGTGTTGATGAAGATGGGCCGTGCTGGCCCCCCCTTTGAGCCACGCCGCAGGCCGCAGGCAGGCAAGTCTGGGGACCCCCGTTCCCAGAACGTCGACAGAAACTTATATCTATTCCACCTAAGCATGATATCAATGAGTCTCTCAAAGCCATGAGAATTTCCGTTGATGAGTGCAAAGAAAGAACCACTAGGATGCGTGCTAAGAAAGATTGCTTTGTGAAAGCATGTTCTTCTAGTTTTCATGATAATTAGGATGAAGATCTAAAAGTTATTGATGTGTACCCTATTAAATCTTTGTTTTGCAATATGAATCTTGATAATGATGGGACTGAAGATGAGTCAACCTTAGTTAGAAGGCTTCTCAAAAATTCGGAGTTTTTAGATCTTGATGCAAAAATGGTTAAAAGTGGGATTGAAGAGGTTAAAACTTTACATAGCAATGAACCTACTATCTTGGATTTCAAGGAATTTAATTACGATAATTGCTCTTTGATAGATTGTATTTCCTTGTTGCAATCCGTGCTAAATTCTCCTCATGCTTATAGTCAAAATAAAGCTTTTACTAAACATATCGTTGATGCTTTGACGCAATCTTATGAAGAAAAACTTGAGTTGGAATTTCTATACCTAGAAAACTTTATGATGAGTGGGAACCTACAATAAAAATTAAAATTAAATATCATGAGTGTTATGCTTTGTGTGATTTGGGTGCTAGTGTCTCCACGATTCCAAAAACTTTGTGTGATTTGCTAGGTTTCCGTGATTTTGATGATTGTTCTTTAAACTTGCATCTTGTGGATTCCACTATTATGAAACCTATGGGAAGGATTAATGATGTTCTTATTTTTGTAAATAGGAATTATGTTCCCGTAGATTTCATTGTTCTTGATATAGATTGCAATCCTTCATGTCCTATTATTCTTCGTAGACCTTTCCTTAGAACGATTCGTGCAATTATTGATATGAAGGAAGGGAATATTAAATTCCAATTTCCATTAAGGAAGGGAATGTAACACTTCCCTAGAAATAAAGTTAAATTACCATATGAATCTATTATGAGAGCCGCTTATGGATTGCCTACCAAAGATGGGAATACCTAGATCTACCTTCGCTTTTATGCCTAGCTAGGGGTGTTAAACGATAGCGCTTGTTGGGAGGCAACCCAATTTTATTTTTATTCCTTGCTTTTTGCTCCAGTTTAGTAATAAATAATATATATAGCCTCTTTTTTGGTTGTGTTTTTTGTGTTTAATTAGTGTTTGTGCCAAGTAGAACCGTTGGGAAGACTTGGGGAAAGTCTTTTTGATCTTGCTGTAAAAAACAGAAACTTTAGCGCTCACGAGAATTGCTGCCATTTTTATTTGAGAGGTGATATTTAGTTAATTATTTTTTAAGATGATTAATAGATAAATTCCTCACGTCCATCAATTTATTTTAGAATTTTTGGGGTTCCAGATATTTGCGTTAGCTACATATTACTACAGACTGTTCTTTTTTTTGACAGATTCTGTTTTTCTTGTGTTGTTTGCTTATTCTGATGAATCTATGGCTAGTAAAAGAGTTCATAAACCATAGAGAAGTTGGAATACATTAGGTTTAACACCAATATAAATCAAGAATTAGTTCATTATAGTACCTTTAAGTGGTGTTTTGTTTTCTTTCGCTAACGGAGCTCACGAGATTTTCTATTTTGAGTTTTGTGTTGTGAAGTTTTCATGTTTTGGTTAAAGATTTGATGGATTATGGAACAAGGAGTGGCAAGAGCATAAGCTTGAGGATTCCCATGGCACCCCAAGGTAAAATTCAAGGACACCAAAAAGCCTAAGCTTGGGGATGCCCCGGAAGGCATCCCCTCTTTTGTCTTCGTCTATCGTTAACTTTACATGGAGCTATATTTTTATTCACCACATGATATGTGTTTTGCTTGGAGTGTCTTGTATGATTTGATTCATTGCTTTTTAGTTTACCACAATCATCCTTGCTGTACACACCTTTTGAGAGAGACTCACATGATTTGAAATTTATTAGAATACTCTATGTGCTTCACTTATATCTTTTGAGCTATATAGTTTTTGCTCTAGTGCTTCACTTATATCTTTTAGAGCACGGCGGTGGTTTTATTTTATAGAAATAATTGATCTCTCATGCTTCACTTATATTATTTTGAGAGTCCTTTAGAACAACACGGAAATTTTCTTTTAGGAATAATATAAAAACTTTCATAGAAGTGCATTAAATACTATGAGAAGTTTGATACTTGATAATTGTTTTGAGATATGGAGATGGTGATATTAGAGTCATGCTAGTTGAGTAGTTGTGAATTTGAGAAATACTTGTGTTGAATTTTGTGATTCCCGTAGCATGCACGTATGGTGAACCGTTATGTGATGAAGTCGGAGCATGATTTATTTATTGATTGTCTTCCTTACGAGTGGCGGTCCGGGACGAGCGATCGTCTTTTCCTACCAATCTATCCCCCCTAGGAGCATGCACGTAATACTTTGTTTCGATAACTAATAGATTTTTGCAATAAGTATGTAAGTTCTTTATGACTAATGTTGAGTCCATGGATTATATGCACTCTCACCCTTCCACTATTGCTAGCCTCTCTAGTATCGCGCAACTTTCGCCGGTACCATAAACCCACCATATACCTTCCTCAAAACAGCCACCATACCTACCTATTATGGCATTTCCTTAGCCATTCTGAGATATATTGCCATACAACTTTCCACCGTTCCATTATTATGACACGCTTCATCGTTGTCATATTGCTTGCATGATCATGTAGTTGACATCGTATTTGTGGCAAAGCCACCATTCATAATTTCATACATGTCACTCATGCATCATTGCACATCCCAGTACACCGCTGGAGGCATTCACATAGAGTCATATTTTGTTCTAAGTATTGAGTTGTAATTCTTGAGTTGTAAGTAAATTAAAGTGTGATGATCATCATTATTAGAGCATTGTGCCAGTGAGGAAAGGATGATGGAGCCTATGATTCCCCCACAAGTCGGGATGAGACTCCAGACGAAAAAAAGAGGCCAAAAAAAGAAGGCCCAAATAAAAAAATGAGAGAAAAAGAGAGAAGGGACAATGTTACTATCCTTTTTCCACACTTGTGCTTCAAAGTAGCACCATGATCTTCATGATAGAGAGTCTCCTATGTTATCACTTTTATATACTAGTGGGAATTTTACATTATAGAACTTGGCTTGTATATTCCAATGATGGGCTTCCTCAAAATTGCCCTAGGTCTTCATGAGCAAGCAAGTTGGCTGCACACCCACTTAGTTCTTTTGTTGAGCTTTCATACACTTATAGCTCTAGTGCATCCGTTGCATGGCAATCCCTACTCACTCACATTGATATCTATTGATGGGCATATCCATAGCCTGTTGATACGCCTAGTTGATGTGAGACTATCTTCACCTTTTTGTCTTCTCCACAACCACCATTCTATTCCACATATAGTGCTATATCCATGGCCCACGCTCATATATTGCATGAAGATTGAAAATTTTTGAGAACATCAAAAGTATGAAACAATTACTTGGCTTGTCATCGGGGTTGTGCATGATTTAAATATTTTGTGTGGTGAAGATAGAGCATAGCCAGACTATATGATTTTGTAGGGATAACTTTCTTTGGCCATGTTATTTTGAGAAGACATGATTGCTTAGTTAGTATACTTGAAGTATTATTATTTTTATGTCAATATTAAACTTTTATCTTGAATGTTTCGGATCTGAACATTCATGTCACAATAAAGAAAAATTACATTGAGAAATATGTTAGAAAGCATTCCACATCAAAAATTCTTTTTTATCATTTACCTACCCAAGGACGAGCAGGAATTAAGCTTGGGGATGCTTGATACGTCTCCAATGTATCTATAATTTTTGATTGCTCCATGCTATTATATTATTGGTTTTGGATGTTAATGGGCTTTATTTTACACTTTTATATCATTTTTTGGACTAACCTATTAACCAGAGGCCCATCCCAAATTGATGTTTTTTGCCTGTTTTAGTGTTTCGCAGAAAAGGAATATCAAACGAAGTCCAAACGGAATGAAACCTTTGAGAACATGGTTTTCTCAAAAAATGTGATCCAAGAGACTTGGAGTGGGCGTCAAGAAACAATCAAGGAGGCCATGAGGCAGGGGGGCGTGCCTACCCGCCTAGGCACGCCCTCCACCCTCGTGGGCCCCTCGTTGCTCCATCAACCTACTTCTTCCTCCTATATAAGTCCATGTACCCCGCAAACATCCAGGAGCACCACAAAAACCTAATTCCACCGCCACAACCTTCTGTACCCAAGAGATCCCATCTTGGGGCCTTTTCGGAGCTCCGCCGGAGGGGGCATTGGTCACGGAGGGCCTCTACATCAACTGCATGGCCTCTCCAGTGATGTGTGAGTAGTTTACATCAGACCTTCGGGTCCATAGCTAGTAGCTAGATGGCTTCTTTTCTCTCTTTGGATCTCAATACAAAGTTCTCCTTGATTCTCTTGGAGATCTATTCGATGCAATCTTCTTTTGCGGTGTGTCTGTCGAGATCCGATGAATTGTGGGTTTATGATCCAGATTATGTATGAACAATATTTGATTCTTCTCTGAATTCTTTTATGTATGATTGTTTCATCTTTGCAAGTCTCTTCGAATTATCAGTTTGGTTTGGCCTACTAGATTGATCTTGCAATGGGAGAAGTGCTTAGCTTTGGGTTCAATCTTGCGGTGCTCGATCCCAGTGACAGTAGGGGAAATGACACGTATTGTATTGTTGCCATTGAGGATAAAAAGATGGGTTTTATATCATATTGCATGATTTTATCCCTCTACATCATGCCATCTTGCTTAAGGCGTTACTCTGTTCTTATGAACTTAATACTCTAGATGCATTCTGGATAGCGGTCGATGTGTGGAGCAATAGTAGTAGATGCAGGCAGGAGTCGGTCTACTTGTCACGGACGTGATGCCTATATACACGATCATGCATAGATATTCTCATAATTATTCGCTTTTCTATCAATTGCTCGACAGTAATTTTTCACCCACCATAATACTTATGCTATCTTGAGAGAAGCCACTAGTGAAACCTATGGCCCCCGGGTCTATTTTCCATTATACAAGTTTCCAATATATTTTATTTTGCAATCTTTACTTTCAATGTATATCATAAAAATACCAAAAATATTTATCTTATTATTATTATCTCTATCAGATCTCACTCTTGAAAAGTGGCCGTGAAGGGATTGACAACCCCTTTATCACGTTGGTTGCGAGGTTCTTATTTGTTTGTGTAGGTACGAGGTGACTCGCGCGTGGTCTCCTACTAGATTGATACCTTGGTTCTCAAAAACTGAGGGAAATACTTACGCTGCTTTACTGCATCACCCTTTCCTCTTCAAGGGAAAACCAACACAGTGCTCAAGAGGTAGCAATGGGGAGGGGGGAATATCATATGGAAACCAACATTCAGTGGAAACCAGTGAAAACCACGAGAAAGAGATGTTTTGAAGGTTCAAAAAAACTCCAAAAAATGCGGGATGTTAAGAGGATGATGTTTTATTGCCACACAAAATTTCAAGTTGAAACACATTACGAGATGTGAGCTATGAAAAAGACAAAATCAGTGCTGAATAGTGCCGAATAGTAATGTCACTATTTAGGGCAGAATTTTTCTTTTTCATAGCTCACATCTCATAATGTTTTTCAACTTGAAATTTTGTGTCGCAATAAGACATCTGCTTCTTAACATCCCACATTTTTTTTCAGATTTTTATGAAACTTCAAAATATGGTTTCCACGAAGTTTTCATTGAATATCGGCTTTCGTGAGTGAACCGTGTGCTATTTGAAAACATTGCGTGAGAAGAATCTCGGTTTTAAATCCCCGTAAATCCAAAACTAAGCTAAAAATCGTGAAACCTGCCATGGTGTCACGACATGGCACTTATATGTCGAGGAATTTTTTTCGTCCATTGTGGCGCAAGTTTTATTACAAGCCTCTTACAAACCGGAGCTTCTCTCAAAGAAGCTTCATGGTTCCGATAGAGAAACGTGTCCCCCTTGTGGGCGGAACATAATCACTGCCTCTTTTCGCCTTGTATTTTCTTCTACGGGCAACATGGAACGACAGGATATCCGTGCTGAAATTTAAAATTATTCAGGGTTCGTTTGGCCTTTTTATACACTAATTGAGTTTCCTAGGCATTTAATGTCAATAATTCAAATCTGAACTAGAAATACATGCTCCAGTTCACCAAAATGGCTAGAAAAATTATACATGTGTCCTTGGGTGCATGTTTTGTTCCCATGATAGGAATGGGAACGAATTACAACCGTACCGGTGTCATGTCTTGTCCTCAAACATTCTAATCTCGGTTTTAAGTCCCCATAAATCCTAAACTCACCAGAAAGTCATCATAGGTGGCATGGTGTCACGTCATGGCACATATATGTCGTGGTAAAAACATTGTCCGATTTGGGCCAAGCTTTATTACAAACCTCATACAAAAACTGGAGCTTCTCTCAAAGAAGCCTCGTGGTTCCGATAGGAAAACGTGTTCCCCTTGTGGGCGAAATGTAATCACTGCCACTTTTCGCCTTGTATTTTGTTCCACGGGCAACATGGAACGACAGGATATCCATGCTGAAATTTAAACTTATTCAGGGCCGATTTGGCCATTTTATACACTAATTGAGTTTCCTAGGCATTTAATCTCCATAATTCAAATCTTAACTACAAATACATGCTCCAGTTCACCAAAATGGCTAGAAAAATTATACATGTGTCCTTGGGGGCATGTTTAGGTCCCATGCCAGGAATGGGAACGAATTACAACCGCACCGGTGTCATGGCTCGTCCTCAAACATTTTGAATCTTGGTTTTTAAGTCCTCATAAATCCTAAACTCACCAGAAAGTCATCAAAGGTGGCTTGGTGTCACGTCATGGCACATATATGTCATGGTAAAAACATTGTCCAATTTGGGCCAAACTTTATTACGAACCTGTTACAAAAATTGGAGCTTCTCTCAAACAAGCCTCGTGGTTCCGATAGGGAAATGTGTCCCCCTTGTGGGTGAAACGTAATCACTGCCTCTTTTCGCCTTGTATTTTCTTCTACGGGCAACATGGAACGACAGGCTATCCGTGCAGAAATTTAAACGATAATCGCTACCTCTTCTTGCCTTGAACTTTCTTTTCTACAGGCAACATAGAATAACAGGAGTGTCGGGCTGAAATTTGAAACAGTTCAGGGTTCGTTTGACCATTGTGTGTGTATATATATATTACTAATTACTAAGTTTTCATGCATTTAATGTGGTTCATAATTCAAATTTGAACTACAACCACATGCTCTAGTGAAGCAAAATGGGTGGGAAATCATACATGTGTCATTGGGTGCATGTTTATGTCTCGTTTAAGGAATGAGAATGAATTACAAACTTGTCATTGTCCTGAGAATCTTGGTAAATCAAAAAGTCACCCAAAAAACAAGAAACTTGGCATGGATTCATGACCTGGCACATATATGTCGTGGTAAAAAAATCGTCCAGTTTGAGAAGAGGCGCACACATTAGTAGCCAACGAAGTCCTTTTTGAAACAAAAAGCTAACACGTTAATATCGCAAACGGTTCTATTATATTTACCATGTTGAAATTTAACCATACTCGGTGGCGTGCGTGCAACTTTTTGATTAGATGGGACGAGTGCGAGAAGTCCGCTGTGCAGGCTCGACGGGACGCGTGCGAGCAGTCCGCCGCGCAGGCTCGACGGGTTGCATGCATCCTGTCCACCTCACAGGCTCGACGGGACACATGCGAGCAGCAAGGCCGCCCATGCTCACCGGAAAGCGAGCTCTTTGACCTCCATCCAACAGCCTCCACCCGCCTCGCTCACAACTTCTCCATTAATGGGTTAATTAAATCATCTGGATGGAGGGTGTTTGCTTGTGATCCCATGGCAGCATTTGTTTTGTTCATGTTTTTTCAACTCGTATTCCGCCCTAATTTGAATTGCCACATAGGGCAACGGATAATACAACCACAATGCGGCTATATCCCCCACGTGTCGGGGCGCGACTTAGAGGCATAGCCGCATGGTAGGCTTGTCGCAAGAGGGGTAATCTTCACACATCAAATGTATTGAATAAGAAAGGGATAAAGAGTTGGCTTACAATCGCCATTTCACACAATACATAATAATTCATACATTAACCAAATTACAATCAAAGGTCCAACTATGGAACGAAAATAAAGAAAGACAACCCCAAATTCTAGATCCCCGATCGTCCCAACTGGGCTCCACTACTGATCATCCGGAAAAGAAACATAGTAACGGCTCGAATCCTCGTCGAACTCCCACTTGAGTTCGGTAGCATCTCTTGCACTGGTATCCTCGGCACCTGCAACTGTTTGGAAGTATCCGTGAGTCACGAGGACTCATCAATCTCACACCCGCGAGATCAAGACTATTTAAGCTTATGGGTAGGAGAAGGTAGTGAGGTGGAGCTGCAGCAAGCACTAAGCTTATATGGTGGCTAACATACGCAAATAAGAGCGAGAAGAGAGGCACCACACGGTCGAGAAACTATAAGTGATCAAGAAGTGATCCTCAAGCTACTTACGCACAAACATAACTCCAAAACCGTGTTCACTTCCCGGACTCCGCCAAAAAGAGACCATCACGGCTACACATGCGGTTGATGCATTTTAATTAAGTTAAGTGTCAAGTTCTCTACAACCAGGTATTAACAAATTCCCATTTTCCACATAACCGCGGGCACGACTTTCGAAAGTTTATACCCTGCAGGGGTGTCCCAACTTAGCCCATCACAAGCTCTCACGGTCAACGAAGGATATTCCTTCTCCCAGGAAGACCCGATCAATCTGGGAATCCCGGTTACAAGACATTTCAACAATGATAAAACAAGACCAGCAAAGCCGCCCGATGTGCCAACAAATCCCGATAGGAGTCGCACGTATCTCATTCTCAGGGCACACCAGATAGGTCAAGCTACAAGTAAAACCAACCCTCAAGTTGCCCTGAGGTGGCCCCACAGGCTACCCGTTTCGGACCAACACTCAGAGGAGCACTGGCCCGGGGGGGTTTAAAATAAAGATGACCCTTGAGTCTGCAGAACCCAAGGGAAAGGTATATGATGGTAGGTAGGCAAATGGTAAAACCAAGGTTGGTCCTTGCTGGAGGAGTTTTATTCAAAGCAAACTGTCAAGGGGTTCCCATAACACCCAACCGCGTCAGGAACGCAAAATCAAGGAACATAACACCGGTATGACAGAAACTAGGGGCAACGGATAATACGACGACAAATTTACAATGGCATGGATAATAATTGTCTTACATATTCCTATAATTTAAAATGCCACATGCGGCAAAGCCCGGAAGACACGGGGGCAAGAGAAGAAGGAAATTGCAGACAACGATCTGGGTTGCTACTGTCTCTACTAGTCGATGGATTGCCGAGCGGCGAAATCCTCCAACTCCTTCTTCAATTCCTCACAACTTTTCTTGAAAGAAGCCACAGATTCCTCCACCTCCTGCTCGTGCTCGATTCGGAGTTTCCTCAAGGTACCCATCAGTTCCTCGATGACCGCTTTCAGCGTCATTTCCGAGGCACTGCTCTGCTCATGGAGCATCTTCCAGCCAGCGGCCACCTCCTCCTTCTCGGCGACCAACTTTAGGAGCTTCGCATTGTCACCCATGAGTTGCTCGATGAGGCCAGTCGCCTTGTCAACCGAGGCATCGCTGATCTTGAGCAGCTTCATCAAGCCGTCGACCAGCTCCTGCTGTGTAGTGACGCCAGTGAGAATGTCGTCGTCACCGGTGAAGGACTTCAGGAACGCCGGCTCGTTGTGATGGCCGACACCGTGAATGCGCTTGTGAGATCCCTCGCGTGCCCATGAGAGCTCGTTCGAGGGCTCTGCGGCGCGCCGGGACATCTCTGCTGCGACTGCGGCTTCGCGGCAGGATCTCTCTAGTGCTTCCGCGGCCTTGGTCTTTGTTGCCTGGTTATATGTCCACCCTAAACTCCTCCTACCAGTCATGGTGGAACGACTTGACAGAAAAAACCAGTTTTGTGGGTGATGAGGAGAGGAACTGTGAAGTAATTTTCGAGTGGGTAGTTTTTATAGCCCGATGCTAAGTGTGAACACATATTAGTTTGATAGGTGTGAACAGATTTGCAATTACTTATTGCTTTGTAATCAGCAATGTGACAAGAAACAAGGTCAAAATTTATTGATGGTAGAAGGTTGACCACGTAGTTGCCACATGCTATTTATCACACAAGTGTTAACATAAGGAAATGCACGTGTAACTTACTAATCATCGCACACGAGTACTCGCAGACGCATCGTGTGCGATACTCCTAGCCACCGCAAGCAACTAGTTTGCATTTTTCAAAGTTTTTTGTACACATAGAATCGCACATGAACTAACTATATTAACTGTTTGTGTTGTAAATTCTCATCGCAAACAGTTCATCCAAGTCGGTTGTTTGCCACGTATCAGACACATCTTGTTAAGTTGAACCGTTTCTGTTGCGTTCGCTAATCGAAAACAGTTCGTCCGAGTGAACCGTATGCCCTATATCGCACACACCTTGATCTGGCTAACCGTTTATGTTGCACTCCCTAATAGCAAACGGTTCATCAGAGCAAACTGTATGCCGTATATCGCACACACATTGATATGCCTGCATGTTTCTGTAGTTCTGCCTCATTGCAAACAGTTCGAACGGGTTAACCATGTGCCCAGCATCGCACACGCAACTAAAATCTGAACCGTGTTTGATCCGTCCTCCATCGCAAACGTTTTGCACCTTTTTTGATAGGTTTTTTACATCCCCATTTGTGATTAATGCATCGCACACAGTTTCGTCAAAGGGTCTTTGATCATAGTGTCAAATTAGCAGCATCCTGCAGTTAGAATATATTACTATATATTACAAATAGCGAGTGTGGAATAATGATGGATCGGTGTGCGGAATTGTCCTAGGCAATTGTTAACAAGATCAGTAATCATTATTGAAATTTTATATGAGGGAGAGGCATAAGCTAACATACTTTCTCTACATGGATCATATGCACTTATGATTGGAACTCTAGCAAGCATCCGCAACTACTAAAGTTCATTAAGGTAAAACCCAGCCTTAGCATCAAAGTATTAAGTCCCCCTTATCGCATACGCAACAACCCTCTTACTTGGGTTTAAGCTTCTCTCACTCTAGCAACCCACTATAAGAGAATCATGAACATATTGCAACACCCTACAGGGAAAATTCTTCACGTGTGCGCGGCACGGAAGGCACCATAGGACAATACCAAAATAAAACATACAACTCAAACCAATCTAGATCATAAATAAACCCAAAAGACAAAATAAATCTACTCAAAACGTCATAGGATGGCAACACATCATTGGATCATAATATGTGGCAAAAAGCACCATGTTTAAGTACGGGATTACAGTGGGGTGCGGGAGAGTGGACCACTTAAAAGAGGTGAGGAAGTTGATGAAGATGGTGATGTCGATGAACACGATCACCGCGGCAGTGGTTCCCCTAGCGGCACTTCGGTGCAACCGAGAGAGAGGAGGGGAGGGTCTCCCCCTTGTGCTTCCTCCTCCATGGCCTCCCCCTAGATGGGGTGATGTTCTCCCTCTGGTCCTTGGCCTCCATGGTGATGATGGCCCCTTCCGGTGTTCTCCTCCATGGCCTCTGGTGATGATGGCCCCCTTCGACAGGGTG